>NC_053422.1:8092500-8382500 GCF_016859285.1 Xiphias gladius
TGACCATATCTCCACGACCTGAGGGCATCAAACTCTGCCATGATCTCAGACTACATGGACAAAGGTAAGGTTTGTGGTTTCACAGACTGCATACAAATACCTTATTTCTGTATTAGGCATACATATTCTGAATATTTGCATGGAATATTAACCAAACCAGGACTTTTACTTAAACAGTGTGGGGAATCCATATTCTCTCTGCATGTGATTCGTCGAAAGCTAACTTAAAATGACAAACTGATGGTAACTTAAGAGTCAACGATGAGACATATGTTATATGTGAAATGAAATGTCTCACATTTCTTCGGTGGATTACGTAAGGCATTCATTGTACATGGGCTGCCTTTAGAGGGAGCAACGATTGAACTGGAAACTTGTGGTTTTACTCAAAATTCTGTTTTTAAAGGAATTTTCAACTTTTCCGGGTGGAGCTTAAGATACACAACTATCGTTTAGTGTAATAGGGTGTTGATGTGCTATAATTTGAGAAATTGAATGGGGACACCGTGGCTCAGGTGGTAGAGCAGGTTGGCCGTTGATCCTTGGGTTGGCAGCTCAATCCCCAGCTCCCCAGCAACCCACGTTGTGTCAGGAAGGGCATCCAAATCAAACATGCAGATGGTGATCCACTGTGGCGATCCGCAGAAGGAGCAGCCAAAAGACCGCCACCAACAACAGGTAAGTAGTTGGCCCACTTGTTGTACGAATGATCTTTTTGCTGGCTGGAATTATTTTGCTGGCAAATGTTTTTATATTAAAATAAATCCTTTATTTGCCACTGCCCTGCATGCAGATGAAATACTGGTCACACCTGCTGCCAGTTATTGTATAACCAACCTGTTAAGTACCCACATTGGATAAGGCATAGATAATTGGTCCGTGCTTTGACAAAGTACTGTATTTTCTTCAAATTAGAAGCTGTAGAATGAACACATGCTACCCTCAGGTGACTCTTGTGATTCAATCTACTGAAAATTAAGACTTTCATACAACCTACAAGCAGTTACTGATGAAAGCTCATGGTAAGAACTGTGCACTAATCTGTACTCTGGCATTATTGCCATGATTCAGTATAAATTGTATTTTTACCATGTGCTTGCTACTGAAAGAGCATACAGTCAAAGTAAAAAAACGCTGCTACTACATAAATGATGTACATTTTGGGCAGTTTTTTTGGTCTATCCCACCAACTAAACTGATCGAAATAGTCTGCCATGCACTATGCGCTTTTTGATCTGCTCTGAGAAACTGCGTAGCAGACGGTGCACACCATTGACATCCTTGACACCAAATTGCTGTGCACAGTTGAATTTCAATAACAAAAAATGAGCTTTGGCACACATCAAATCACCATACCTATCACTATCTCCTGGGTAGCAAAGAGGCTCATTGTAAGGAACTGAAAATACAAAAATAGAGTCTATACTGCCGTATGTTAATAAGTGTATGTGTGAGGTTTTGAGTGATTACTTACAGATATGTATACTCACTTTTCATGGATAAAAAATAAAATACACAAACATATTACATTTCATTTGTAAAAAAAAAAACAATAAGCCAGAGCCTGGAACTTATATGGATCTGAAATTCTTCTGTAGGCTATGTTCAGATCAGTATTAAGTATTTATCAGTTTTCTGTCACAACCTGAAAGATTAGGCAGGAAGACACGGAACAACCTACCCAGAGAGATTACACAAAAAGAAGAAAGTAGGAGGATGTTCATTTGACTACAAGAAAAAATGATACTTTTTCTACTTTTGCTTATAACGAATTCATACAGTAAAAAAAAATCCTTCTACAAACATTCATTGAAGTGCCCTCAAGCAAGGCACTCAAATCCCAATTGCTGATGTTCAGTTGCCAAGAGGAAAGACTGCGCCGGTACCTTCTGGATGTGAGTTTTTGAATGCGTGGTGGAGGGAAGTGAAAGTGTGGAGCAGGGTAGCGCACTAAATCTCTTTTAGTGCTTAGCAAAATGGCTCTGGAAGGACTGAAAAAACAAGAAATGTGAACGTTCATGTTCAACTCATGACTTAACAGTCAGACAGTTTTGTCACTTGCATTGACTCAATCCATTTTTTAAGCATTCAGATAAATAAAACAATGCTCTGGTTTTCATTATTGAGTAAAAACACTATTGATTTTCTTTCACCTTACTTTTCTTAGACCATCCTGAAGTACATTATAAGCCAGACTGAAGCCTCTAACTGGACTTGAAAGGCCAGGGTCTCTAACTGACTCCGGGGGAAGCTGTGAAGGTAACACTGGAGTCTCCTCTAATGTACCGTGTTCCCTTATGATCAGAAGGTTTACCTTTTGAACAAACATACACAAAGCTGAATTCTTTGGCATAGCAAAACAGCAGACACACACGGCCAACTCATATTCCTGACATTTAAAGAGATGGTGTTTAAAACTGTATGAGCCTAATTGTAGTGTTTGATTAAAAAAAATATATATTCCACTTAATATTTAAAGGCTTTGATGTAGAATTGTAAAGCAGTGTCACCAAAGATCTAAATCAAAACACCATGTGACTAGACATACAGTATGCTATAAATTTACCCACTCCTTCAAAATTGGCAAAAAGAAAGAAACTTTATGGTTTTTGTTCTGTCTTTTTGTACAGAGTAGCAACTTGCAAGGCTTCTGCTATAGCCCCCTTGTTGTCAAACAGCCAATGGAATCTGGATCATAAGTGTTCAATCTGCTATGAGTCACGCACCCATTTGAAAATCACATTTTCTAAAGGCTCCCAATGTATCTTGCCCAAGGACACTTGGGCAAGAACATGCAAACTGGAGGAGCCAGGGATCGAACCACTGACCTTCCGGTTAGTGGATCACCTGCTCTACCTCCTGAGCAACAGCCCCTAGCAATAACTTTTTCAAAAATAATGACTTAGTAATTCCAAAATGATTTAGTAGCTCAAAATAATCAAAAACGTTCACAAAATAATGAGAAACTTTCTCGAAATAATGCCTTAGTAACTCAAAAAGGAGAAACTCTCAAAATAATGACAAACTTTCTCAAAATAATGTGTTTCTCGTTATCTTGAGATACCAAGTCATTATTTTGAGAAAGTTTCTCATTATTTTGAGATAAGTAAGTCATTATTTTGAGATACTAAGCCATTATTTTGAGCGAGTTTCTCATTAATTTGAGATACTAAGTCATAATTTTGACCAAGTTTGTCATTATAAGGACTTACAAGACATTTTTTTCATTACATCATTACATTAGCAGGCTTCCGTAGATTCCAGCCAGTAGAGAGGATTTCTTTTTGTTGGCATGGGACATTTTTTTCTGTATGTGCGTGCTCTATGGCAAATTGCTTCCCTTTCTTTTTTACAAAGACCCATCACTTTGATAAGATTTTAAATTGGATTAAGATCTATTCTCTATCCTTTAACAAAATTACATTTCCATATCTTCCTAAAGTGTCAAACTGAACCTCCAACAAAACATCTTCAGAGGAGATAACAGAAATTGTGACAAAAATCAAATGTCCAAAATATGAATGGATAGATGGTGAGGGCCTAGGTCCCTACCTAAGAAGACTGTGAATGCAGGATTTGTTACTGTTACATAGGCAGCCAAGGCAGCTGTAACATCTGCAGCATGTGGAACAAAATGCACACAGGATGCTTCAGGAGTTCTTATCCATTCCCAACAGTCAGTCAGTGTTTATTCTTCCACCAGCTGATACCCGTCGCTGTCATTGTACCCGGTGTGACTTGCTCTGGGAGGTAGTGCAAACATTACAAAAGCAGGAAATTAACTGAAGACCAAGCAGAGATATTCTCTAACACACAACAATGTGGGCTTTCATTTCCATCCAGTTCATCAGCAGTCATTGTAACTCCAGTGCAGAAATTAGACCAACCCTTTCTCTGTCTAAAAAACAATTTTGGCGTACACCTTCTCCCTTCCTCTCCCTTAATGGATGTTAAGTATCGGCCATGTTAGTGAGTGCTAATAATAATTGTCCATGGGGTAAATGTCCCTACATGTACACTGTTGGTTATTTAAAATGATTCTGATGTATGCAGTTTTGTTCAAGATGATCATCACTTTATATTTAAATTCTATCACATCATCCCATGACAGGTGAGACAGGAGAAAAACAACGTCCAGTTTCGAATGACTGGAGACTCTGTCATGAGAGCACTGTGTTCAATTACTGTGCCCATATTGCGTGGCTAATTGACTATGTGCTGGCAAAGACTATAATAAGACTACTATAAAATAAATGAAAAACAAGACATCCTGGAAATCTGGTATTGATGATACTCATGCAAACTTCAGCTGTTTTATTGGATGACGTAGGTTGCTGTTTGACGTCGGTGTTTTTTTCCTTGGTAGTTTTCTTTTATGTGGAAAGGTTGCCTCTGCATCCTGTGTGCTTTTGATTTTTAGCCCCTAATGCCTCTCAGAAGGGGATGGTACTATCAGAAGCATACCGACATGGATTTTCACCAACGCTTGTGTACCCTCTCTGCTATCAAAGCTTTCCCTTTCAGTTTCAATTGGACATAAATCCTACACATGAGCATAAGAAATGGGTTAAGTCCCCTATCTATGGTCAAACCCCATTCAGAGGAGATTTTGGTTGCAGGCAAAGCACTGACTTACACATGTGTAAGGGAGAGAAACTGTATGGGAGCAAGAGAGACTGCATGATTGAGAGAGAGAGAGAGAGAGAGAAACTTTTTTTCACTTTAGTCCTCAATTGGTTCTGCTGCTTGTTGCCTGGTAACCACAATCCCCTTTGAAAGGCACTCTTCCTTGCTCAAAATATCACTAAAGATATATTCACACTCTGTCTACCAGACACTCTTGTCAACAATGGGGCAATTGTCTTCATTTTGGAGAAAACAATACATGCAAGACATTTTTCTTATTTGAATTTTTCTCCTCGAAGACGGTCCTGTTTTGCTGGGTTTTACGGCTAAGGGCGCTGAGAAGCCTTTGTGCGTAATGGAAGATAATGACTGCTTTCTGGCTGAAAAATGTTAGTTTGCTGGTATGTTGGGTGTGACTGCTACAGCAGTAGGTGACACACTGTTGAGAGGAGGCGATCTGGAAATTTTTAATAACTCACTTTAAGTGGTATGGTTTGGTGAGTGTTGTATGCTAATCAGCAGTTTATCGTCAAATCAGCCATTCCACTTACTCCGCTTCTAGGGCAGGTCACCATAAAATAGGACCTCATTTAACCTCGAGCCATTTGAGAGAATAGGACAGCAGGAGATGGAAATGAGTTCAAGAAAATGGTATATGGAGGAACATACAATATTTATATTTTGGAGTACTACCATATGAACACACACTGCCTAATATATACTGCAAAGCTTCCTTACACTGCAGGAGAGGAAAGGTGTATAATGTGTGTCAGTATGTCCTGTGTTGCAAAGGAAATTTTTAATATGTCTCTGCACGAGGGCAGATTTCAATACATTTATTCATTGAAATACTGACCAGCCTTTAATTGAAATGCCAGTAGAATGTGCTGTCTTTCATGGATGTATATCTTCTATATGAAGTATAAATGACCTCATTAAACATTACAGAGAATCCTTGCTGGTCTTGCACACTTTTTTTTCATCATTGCCTGGACTCATTTTCTTATACACCGATTAGCCACAACATTAAAACCACTTTCTGGCTCTAATGGGAAGTTGTATGGTGTATGTATGGTAAATGGTGTATATACACAGTATATATGTGTGTGTGTGTGTGTGTGTGTGTGTATATTTATATATATAGTTAGTCCTATTCAAATATAGAAGATTTCTAGTGTAACAAAGAAAATCTTTTGTTAATTGGTTGAGGTGGGATTTACTACCTTGAAGCAAGGTAGTTCATGGAGAATGTCAGATACCAAATTTTCAGCCTGAAAAACACTGATCATCATGATGAACAGATTAACAGACAAAAAATTGATAAGTATTGCTGACTCACACATCCCCTCTGTATTTTTTCCAAACATTTTTATGTATATATATTTTTTAATATATATATATAATATTATTTATTATTATTTTATTTTATTTTTTTTTTTATATTATTATATATATTTTTTGTTCTAAACCTGCCATCACATTTGTACCCTGAAAAAATAGAAAAATATTACAATGGGAATGGATTCTAATAGGGTTAGAAACTCACCATGCTTATACATTTTACTATTGATTTGGCTGAATGCACAAAGGACAATGACCCATCAATTTTCAGTCAAGTCAGAACAAAAGGCAAAAATATAACACTGAATAGAAAAAAATATAATACTGAATAGATCATTACAAGTTATTGTACTCTGTCTATCATTGCGTTATTGGCTTTTATTATGGTATTCATGGCATAATTGTTGGATTACTACATCTGGGTGAGTTACATTTCACTGTTATATTACTATTTGTCTCTATTAAGGTCTTTATGAAGACATTGAAGTTATTGTGTTGTTGCTGTATACAGAGGCTGCTGAGTTTGTCTGTTTTTTTTGTTGTTGTTTTTTTTCCTATTTCAGAATTTGTTCTTAGTCAAATTCACTGTTATATTACTATTTGTCTTTATTAAGGCATTTCATTACACTTACAGCTGTGGTTATCATATATTGTAATTTTAATAAAATAAATAATTTACTTTGGCCTTTTAAACATTTTAACAATATCAACAAACATACAGATATCCTTAGGCAACAAGATACATGTGCAATTGTATTATTGTGCAAATAAACATCATTCAAGATTATATACAGAATAATTCAATAATGGTGAATACTTATTGAATAAATAATAAGTAAAAAAGACAATAAATAAACAAATTATTTTGGTTTGGGGGACTCACCAAACACCTCATCGTAATACAGGAATATGCGCAAGTTTTTTTTAATGTTTGTAATTAGTCTCAAGGAATCTATATATAAGTGAAATTCTTTCACAAATACATTTATAAAAAGCAGATTTATATATAAGAAATGTACTACTATATTACAATAAAACATAAAGAGTTAATGTTACTTTCAAATGTGATTATAATGTCTTTCCTCACAATTGCAAAAGAATATGAAAATTTTATTGAAAATAAATTCTTGTATATCCATATACTTAATGAGGGACAATGATTAAAGAAACGCATAACAGATTTTGGATCCACATTACAAAATGATGATGATGTTTTTCACAAAACAGCATCAATTAGTGAAAAGCGACATTACTTGTAATGGAGTAGTTTTACAAGGTAATGGTACTTTTACCCTAAGTAAAAAAAACCCAAAAACTTCTGAATACTTCTTCCACCACTGCAGAACAGTCACGGTATGAACTGTCATGTTACAGCCGTCTCTTCCTCACTTTGATTGGGTTTCTTCAAATTGGTGAAACAGCGCCCCCCCCCTCCGGGATGCAACTTCTACGGACGTGTGATTGTACGGTGGAACGGAGTATTGCACCCTCGCAGCTGAAGCACTCACGTTAGCCTGTCCTTACCGACAGGGACAGGTGAAGTCATAGTCTCAGGTGAACGTTAACGTACCAGTCATTTATGGTCAAAATCACGTCAGTAAAATGAATAGTCAAAACTCTGTGCAGGAACTCTGACAATATGGTGAAGTTAAGTCGGTTGCAGTTTGGCCTTAAAAAAAACTGTAGAAATGATCATCTTGATTGAAATGGAGGAGCCAGTTAGCAGTTAGCGGTTAGCAGTGAGCTACTGTTCCAGTATTGCTAATGATATAGAGCTAAGCTGCCGTTTTGGAATATAGATATTAACCACTTTACCTCCATGGAAAAAGAGGAGAAAGACCTTCATCTTCAAATAGCGTGAGTCAGTTTAACTCCGTCTGTCTTCATTTCTACGTGTCTGTCTGTCTGTCTGTCTCTTTAATGGGTCTTGTGATGGCTAATTGGGCTGCCATGACTGTTTTTTTACTTGTTTTGCAGCTGCCGTTAGAAGCTACGGAGGTCATGTTAAATATGGAGTAGCTACTATTGAGAGTTGTTAGTCTGGACATTGAAGTTATTGTGTTGTTGCTTTATACAGAGGCTGCTGAGTTTGTTTGTTTTGTTGCTGTTGCTGCTGCTGCTGCTGCTGCTGCTGTTGTTGTTGTTGTTGTTGTTGTTTTCCCCCTAATACGGCATTTGTTCTTAGTCAAGTCTCCTATTGTGCTGTGTGTGATGTATATGTCCCACAGAGAATTTCTGACAGTTGGTTATTCAATTTTTGCAATACGTTTTTGTTTTTAAGCTGTGCTGTATAATGAGTAATTAACTTTGATGTACAACTAGTAGGTAAGTCATGTATTTGATACATGCATTGCTTTTTGATGTGAGCATTGACTTTTCCAAGTTATCCCTGAATTCATTTTTTGTAGTCATTTTCACTTTGCTGCTGATATGTACTTTATTAAAGTAAACTTTTTGTCAATTATTAGATAGGTTGAGCAACAGAGAATTAATCGGCAACCATTTTGGGAAGTGAATAATCATTTTAGTCAATTTCTGAGCAAAAATGCCAAATATTTGCCAGTCCCAGCTTCTCAAATGTGAGGATTCGTTGCTTTTCTTTGTCATTCATCACAGTGTATTTTTGGGTTTCAGACTGTTGCAAGACATTTAAAGACTTTATATTGGCCTTTTTGGAAATTATAACAGGCAATATCACCACATTCTCTCATTGTATGGGCAAAACAATTGATCGATTAATTGCGAAAATAATTGACAGATTTGTTGATAATGAAATTAAAGTTAGTCCAGCCCGAAATTTTAGCATTACTGATTGTACGAAAAAAAATAAATAGTGTGTGTAAGCCATGTGTCTATGGCATGTATTTTTTTTAATTTTTTTTTTTTTATGTGAACATACAGTAAATCTAAAATCTAAAATCTAAATGTCATCCTGTGATGGTAGTCTGTGTAGTTTTTTGTATTCTACCATGTAACACCACTTGAAATCTGAATATAATCAGTTTGTTTGTAAAAGGACACCAACGGTGTCACACTATATATCTTATTTTTTAAAAGATTTAAACTCCACTTTTTTTTTTTTCTACACCACACTACTCAGTATAGTTTTATTGTTGATTTACATGTACATTGACTGGTCCCTGTAACACAACAGATGCACCCAGTCTCGCCCCTGTGGTTTAAAGGGGCCAGAACCATCACTGCTTCTTGGCTAAAATTTTCTTCACAGTCAAGCTCAAAAAGTAATGAACTTCTCAAATGTAAACAGACATAGAAAATACAACACATAATCTGAAATCTACCGAATGTTTTATAGAATTTTGTTCACAAAACTGGAAGCGTTTCACCTATATTAATGTAAGAAAAAGATTCGCAAAATAATTACGAAGACACTTTTAAGGTGATCGTAAACATGTCTGGTAGATGTATTCCTTAGACTTGTGAGTCCTGAAGTGGCATGAGGAGACCATCAAGGGTCTTTGAGAGGGTTCCGGCTGTACCAACCAAAATAAAAAAGAGTTCCAGTTTGATAATGATTCAATGCCTCAAAAATCATGGAAATGATCATGCAAAATGGTGGTTGTTGTTTAGATGATAAGTATAATTGCCCACATTACTGCCTATGCCCTGCACAGTGCACACTGTTATATAATTCTGTACACATGGTTAAATAATTTTTTACCAAAGCTCTAACAAAGATCATATCAGATGGGGTGCTTTGGAACAAATGCTAATGACATGGGGGTCTTTGGTCTAATGTGCATCTAAATGGGATTTTGTGATGTGACCACATTTGGCGATTCCTCATTTAGACATTGAGCAATATTGCTGCTGAAGCAGTAAAAGTGTACTGGGCTGCTGACTGTGACAATTTGCTACCCAAAAGCTGGAGCAAAAGTTGGGTTTTTAATGGAGCCGGTGTTTTCTGCCAGTAACCATTTGGATACTGTCTTGCAGATTCAATCCACTAACCTGTCAGGAGGTATAAATTGCCAGAGGAAGTGGCGTGGTGTCGACAGAGGGCTGGAGTGTGAGCAGATCAGACATAGATGTGATTGGGAACTTGATCAAAAGCAACATAGATCCAGTGTAAAAGGGAAGCACTGCTCATTCGCATTGCTTGGGGCTGAATAGCAGACAAGGTGATTTTCTTCTTAGTTTACCCATGGGTTTGAATGATTCAAAACATGACTTCTACTTGAAATGTCTCTGAAAAAGATGTGTGTGAGACATAGAGCTAAACCGAGTCAAGACAATTTATTTTTCAGTTAATAAATCTATACACATGATGGAGAGCAAAAGGATGAGTTATTTTTGTTCAGCAACTCATTAAAACATGCTTGAGGCTATGTGATTGTATCACATGTTTTTTAGGGAAGGAGTATGTTGCATGCTCAAAAATAGGCCATCCAGTATCAGCATGGAGTGCTGAGTGAAGTTATTCAATAGGATGATGACTGAATTGTAAAATACAAACACTTTCCTCACTTCTGTGAGAAGAAATTGTTTCATTTTCACACAATTAAGATGGAAATTGTTAAACTGATACCCTCTTAGTGGCAGTAATTTTACAGTTACTGCCCTACCAAAGCGAAGACAAACTCAGCTCATGCAGCAAAACCCACAGCTCTGCTATTTGTATGAAAAAGGTTTATGACAGACTGTCACTCTTTGTACTGCTGAAGCGATTTCATTTTACGATAATCAAAAGTTCATCTTTTACATCTTAAGCTTTCAGATAGTGTGATGATGCAAGGATTATAAGGTGTTTTTAAAGTGCACCGAATGTACAAAGAATCACATATATTTTCTCTTTCTTATGAGGCAAACTACTTTACAGATTTTCCTTTAATATTAGCACAAATTAAAATGCAGATCAGGAGAAGCAGATGATTTAGGTTGTGAGATGCCTAAAATTTGGATTGTGCGACTAAATATGTGAAAAAAAAAAAAAAAATCTAAATTTTTCTTTAATATATATCAAGCGAGAGAGAGAGAATGCAGTTCAAGAATACAGTGTTTCCATTGAATAAACCCATTCTATAAACTACCTCCCTTGTCGTTTCTAATGGGACATCTCAGCTATAAAAGCAAGGTTCCAGTTGCCATAGATGCCTTTACCCATTCAAATGCGTTGGCCAACCCATGCAAGTAGTTAATTAACACACATAAACCATCTGGATACAGACAGCAAGTCTGTCTTTAGGACTGTAAGCATCAGAAACTCATGCAAAGATAAAATTAAAATATACTGTATAATGAAATGTTTTAACGTTAAACATTTTTGTGGCCGGTTTTTACAAAGATTTCTGTTTTTACCTTATTTGTCAGTAAATTTATCTGAAATGGTTTTAGAATCACACTTCACTCACAAGTAACAGTTGTGCTACAGTGACAATAAAATGACAATATGTTGATTTTTCTGTAATTGCCTATCACTTTGAAAATGTATATGCAGTAATTACTTCCTGTGATACTGAGCATATGCTTAGTGTCACTCACACATTATCAGTGAAAATTGCTGGTAACATTTCACAGCCCCTTTTCATGCTCTGAACAGAGTAAACATGGACTTCAGGTTACAACAGGCGAACACTCTGCTTGGATCCCAGCCTATAAATATACCTTGAAATCAGCATCAGTACATAAAGCACCACATAAAGTCTTTCCATTTTGACACGTGTCATGATCTTAAAACTGATAAGTTTAATTTTAAAAAGGCTTGAAGGGCTTTACCTCGCAAATAAAAGCCTCAAGCTCAATTTGAGTCGTTCAGGAAATCAAAACTTAACTTCTTCCATGTATCACCGTTTATTGATCGTTTCACTTGACCAATAAATGTGAAAAAGTGTGATGTTTGCAATGATTAATAATTTTACAGAATGTCAAGTCGATTTTTTTTGGGCCGATTCATTATTGATATATTTTTTCTTTTATTTTCTCTCCTCCTGTTTTGTGACGAAGATATATGCCGGGCAGTATACACATGCACTTTACAGCTAAGGAAATATAAACTTGGAAGTGCTCTCTGATGGATATAATTTGTACTACCATCACTACAATCTACAGTATCTTTGGCATTTCTGTGCTGCAACTTACTGGCTGTCTGATACTTATATCTGCGATAAGCTAATCCCAGCTGATAAAGTGGTCCCAACTATTTATGGATCTGAATCTAATAAACATAGTTGCTTATCTGATTGCTGGCAAGTGGTTCGTGAGACTTTGTAGTTTATACATTTAAAAGATTATTGGCCCTCACATCATGTGTTATTGTTTTTTTTTCTTTCCAATGCTTGTTACAGGTCTTAGAGTATCCCTAATGTTTTATCTGGCATTTAATGCTGCTAACACTCTTGAACTCCCATTTTGCTGGATTATTTTATAAAGACTCCACTTCCTTTTAAAATAGTTGCAGTTGCATTGTAGTCAGAAATCTGCATATTTTCGGCATTTTCTTCAGTAATAGAATATTGAGTAATTTTAGTAATATATTCTACCAAGCTGATAGGGCAGGCAGTTGACCAAGTAAGTGGGCACTTACTAGAGCAGACTGGGTTGAACGCTGGCTGTGTGTGTCTGTGTGTGTGTGTGTGTGTGTGTGTGTGTGTGTGTGTGTGTGTGTGTGTGTGTGTGTGTGTGTGTGTGTGTGTGTGGCTGAAGGAGGAGTTGCCCTTGTGCCCCAAGTGGGATAGTAAGGGCATGTACTCAGTCTCACCACACTCTAATATAGGATATTATTAACCAAGCATACACTTCAAGTCGACCATGCTACTCTACCACTGTAATTTGTGGAGTCAGAGTCCACCGACCTTTGAAACATTTGCTATCTGTGAGTGATCAGTGCATTAAAGATGCATGCAGTCGTGTCTTCAAAAAGATTTGACTGAGCACAAACCAGGCAGAGATTGCTGAGTTTTGCTTTGTGGCGGCTGGGGGTCTCAGTGGGTGCAGTGCATGTCATGACAGTCCAAGGTTCATCATATCTTGACAAATGGAGTTGTTTACATCAGACATAGCACATAAAGGACATGGCACCATCAAGACAGATGGCGTTCATTTTTCCACACGTTCCCTCTCATCTCCCTAATAGAACCAGCGCACGCTCACAGGAGCGATGTTGAGGAGGCTTTCATTTACATCCTGGATAAGGATCAATAACGTCTCTAATAAAAAATCAATCATTCCTTGTCAGCATGGCTGATTGTGTGAGGTGTCTTACAGTAGATAGTGTGTTTTTTCAAGTGACTGCAAATATGAGATGTATGTCAACTGAAGCAACGTATAGAAGATTTTTTTCTTGAGATTTAAGTATGTTTATGTTGGTGAATGAAAATATATTTTAGGCAAAATATATATTTTATGGACAAAAAATTGCAACAACTTAATGGAATAGCTCCATGCAGATAAAATTTGAAATACTGAACAGATTTCACCTTTTGGTGCCTTTGACAGAAGATCTTGGGCTTTGTCAACTGTGGTTTTGAAATGATGGTTTCTGAGACAAACAGGTCACCAGAGTATATCATACAGGGTACCATCACACTGTCTGTCAGGGGCTAATGGTCATACGGTCCATCCTGGGAATTATAAGGAGCTGACATCTCTTCACATCGTCATGGTCCAGGATACATGTTGAAGCAGACGAAATCTGTTTGCCTTGCTGCAGCTAGAGGAAGGATGGTGACCAGAGGAGAGTGAGGCTGCGTGGTTAGTGCTCGCCAGGCAAGAAGAGTAGGTGGACGCTCGATAAGCTGAGCTGAGGTCAACATCAATCTCTCACTCAAAGAGATGCTGAGGAGTTCTCTGGCTGAGGATGATGAATGGTGGCCACTGGAGGAGAGGAAGCAGCTATAATATTTGGCATTGACTGGGCTGCTCTGTAACTCTATGTTGGAGACAAGTTTCAGTATGTTCACAAGCCAGTAGGCACAGCTATGAAACCCTCAATGTCTGCTCTGCTACTTATGCAGCGGGATTTTGTACATCAAAGCACTGCAGGAAAAGAAATCTATGTCAGAAGGTGATGTTTTCGGTGCACACGTAAAATTTAATTACATAATCTGGCCTTGAACATATTCACTCTTCTTTCCTATATTAATATTGTGGCTCTTACAAGAACATGGCTTTGATGCTTTTGAACTGCATTCATCACAAACTTTATTATACAGAATGAATCCACCACACAAAAATACAGTAACACTGTATTGACTGTCACTCAAAAATGAGCCATCTGTTACAAGCCTGTGGGAGGGAGGCGAGGAAGCAATCCCTCGTAATTTTAGAGGGAGATGTCTTGAGGAGAGTCATGGTGAGATGGAGAAAAATGACCCCTCATCTTTGATGGCAATGAGAGAGGGGGGGAGCTGACTGTTATCCAAACAGCTTTCTGTGCAGATCTGCAGCTCAGAATCAGTCACGCAGGCAGCAAGTGTGGTGAACTGGGAGGATGGTGACCCCAGCCAACTGGGCCCCCAGAAAAGAGGCTGTCAGAGAAAGAAACACTTTTCACTTAAGTGATGTCTGACTGCCTCTGAGAGTCAAGTGCTCTGTGCATGCAAGCATACAGTTTCATCTTTCTCCAATGACTGAAAATACGTGCCTGCATTGATTTTGGTATATTTGTAGTAGCAACTGATGGTGAAGTTTCCCTTTGATTCCAATGCATTCAGATGATAAAACATGCAGTCTTTTCGGACGTTTATTTACATTTGGTCTGGCTAATGCTCCAAAATCCAATTGCATTATACTATAAAGGGCATGCCTGACCCGCTAATAAACAGCCCACTGTGACAAAGAAATATTTAAGCACTGTGTTGTCAGAAACAATAAACCGTCATTCAGTTGCGCATCTCTCTTATACACATGTGACGGTTCTGCTTCTTACGCAAATTGTCTCAGTCAAAACAATGAACAACACTACAACAAGTTGATAACACTGATAGAAAATAAGGTTGTAGGCAAAGCAGTCTCAGACATCCTCTCAACTGTCATCAGGCTACAATTTAGTCAGATTTACAGCCTCTAATAATGTGAAGTGTTATCATGTACAGCAACAATTATCCATCCCTTAGAGAATACAGAATTGTGTTTGTGTATCAGTTTTTTCTGTAAATATGCTTGCTGCACAATTATCCAACAGTCAACTTTTTGCAACCAAGAGTTATATGATTATACTGTATGTCCATGCATTTTTTTCATTATCCTATTACAGTTGAGCAGTTACTGGTTAAAATGTTCAGAAGCTGGATAACTCCAATCCTGGATAAAATGACTTCTCTTTTTGTCAGAGGTCTGTGGGATTCCACATTTTACAGAATACAAGGAATAATATTTAAAATTCTGTACTTGCAAAGTGCAAAGAAAAGGATGATAAAGACACCAGTGTTCAATGTGAGACAATGTTATTTTGGAAAAAACAAAACAAAACAACAACAAGGTCTCCCTCTTACAAATTAAAAGTTAAAGTTATAATCAATGAAACACACTTTAGCTTAATTCATTACACTCAGGGTTTCTGCTGCCACACCCTTACTTGGTCTGGTAGCTTATGGTGGCTAATATTAGCAAACATTAGCTAATGATAGGTAGATATTGCTGGATAGCTGACATTACTGAATCAATTTGCTGACTTTATGACTCTTTGCTACTTGTGCTACTGTTATGTTACGTTTTAACATTTGAGATTATCCCATAATTGTCTCTTGTGGCTGAAGTTGCAGCCGTTCAGGAAAAGTTAAATAGTCTCCATTGAAGTCGATCAGTATGACTGGGTGAAAGCAGCACACCAAGTGCTGTATTTTCATAGGAAAAAGCTAGCCTACTAAAGCCTGCGTGAGTTTGATTCCTTTAAGGATTACCTATACCACAAAATATTTACAGAATTATCATGCAGTTACTGTAAGTCTATTTTTTTCACCCAAAATCACAACTTTGTGGCAGAGAGCTTTATAATTTGTACAGCATGTGACTTTCTCTATCACTACACCCTTGATGAAAAAAGACAAGGCCATCCATTTTTGTATATATCACATTTCATGACAAATAAAGTAAGTGTGCTTAAAATGAAATTGCATAAACAAACAAGCAATATGAAAAATGTAATGAGTGAAATGCAAGAAAGTATAAAAATAACTAATAATAAATGAAAAAATCAATAAAAATTGGGAAAGAAAATTGGAGGAACTTCTGAAAGATACAAAGTAGTCTTGCCTTGTCTTGTAAATACACAGACATCTCTGTTGATCATGTGCATCAGGTAAATAGATTTTACAATTTTGACCCATAAAATTACCTTTCTTGAAAAACAGTATTTATTTAGGGTAAATAAAAATAAGAACTAATAGCAATCCATATTGATAAGAGTTCTCTGATTAATACATTTTCATTGCTCCAAAGATGCTAAACAGTTATATAATCCTAATACATTATTAAGACTGCCAATTGTTGTCTTGTATATCAAAACCCCAGAGATGAAACAACTTTCTTATACTGGGTCTCCACCTCTCCCTTCCTTCCCAAAAAATGTGGTTAGATTTTTTTAAAAACAGAAAACTATTCATGTGCTTGTGTACACCAGTCCAAGATGAGTTAATCCCATGAAATAGAAATGCAGCCCATGAAATGTACAAAACTCGACCACAGTTTTATTTTCATTTTTGAATGATGTTAAGATGATCTGATACAGAAAATCCCCCTAAAGGTCAAGCCCATAATTACATTCCTTTTACCTAAGTGGAGAGCATGTCGCAAATCCAATCATCGCTTGAATGAAGGATACCCAATCTTTGAGTGAAAATGAGTGTGTTTCAGAACTATGCTCTTGCATTATTACACTTACATTATCCACATCGAGGCACCTTTAGTGACCAGTGTCTCAGCGTAGACATAATTGATATCTCTCTCTTGATGGTGCTTAGCTGCATAATTCAAATAAGGGGTCGAATAATGATGTATGCCTTGGTAAAATGTATTCCTCCATCCGTCGTGTGCCATGTTACTGTATAATAAAACAGAGACAAGCCTGTTTTATCTCCCAGGTCAAAATCTAAACTGGAAATACCTCTGTCTGGTTTTTTGGTTTATTTCCTTCTTCAAACACCATCCTCTGTATTGTCACCTCTTGGGAAAAATGGGTAGACTAAATGCTTTTTGTGATATTGTGATTCCCCCCATAGGGAAAAAAAAAAATTCTGGCAGCAGAGATTTTTTTTTGTTGCCATTGATTTTCAGCAGGATGCTGTGGTGGTCAAATGATTGCCTGGCATGTGGGATTGGCAGCAAAGTGTTTTCTCAACGTTCAGTCCTTGGGGGAATGCTTTTCTCAGTCAACAAGTCAAAAACCTTCCAACCTCTCGAAATAATAATCAATCCCATGGGACACATAGGAGCTTCTTTTAAAGAGAGGAGTGGTTTTGTTTGTTTTTTGGCATGGCAAAATCTGGCTCAAAAACACATTTTGGAGTTGGAATGCATTTTTAGATACACAGCCACACAATGGTGGCACAAAAATGGCACTTAGAAAAACCATCTGTACTATAAGTGAAACAGCACAAGCTCTGGATGCACTTTGCAGCAGTAGAAGATAGCATAACGGCATTGCATATTGCATATTGATTTAGAATGGAAAGTTTAGCTGCTAGTTAAATGAAATAAGTCAGACAAATTGGAGGTGAAGACAGCGGCACAAATGTCAGCATACTCAAGTGGTCAGTTTTTTCCTTTTCTTACTTGAGTTGGTCATTTAATTTTGAAAACCTTTGTTTAATGAAAAAAATGGCTATTGATTAGAAAACTTTTACCTTTTGCAGATTAAAAGGAGCAAACAGAGGGGAATCCAGAGCAAGTTTAGATTGAAGCTATTCTCTAGTTTAACTACTAATGATTATACTTAATGTGAGGCCCTTAGTGGCTTAAATAAAATGAAAAGTGTAGATGAACAAAAAGGAGTAGAACTTACAGTCAAATGGAGGTTGACTGCAAAGTACAAATCGATTAAAAAGGGTGAGAATTTGGAATTCCTTTCCTCTCAGACCAGTAGAAAATACATACATCTATATTTACATGAGTCTGTATGAGGCGGAATAACTAAAGTCATATTTTACTTACAACTGCATCATGAAACCCAGATTGGTGAAAATCTGCCTGCTGACTCTGATAGAGGGGCAGCATGTGTGAGGTTTGAAACCTCCTAAGGTCCCCTGTAAAGACCCCCTGAATTATTGTAAAATAAAGTTTCCCCTTGTTAATTGAGTGTTGTTAAGAACCAAAGTGATAATGAAGGATTACTGAGTGCTTACACTTGGGCGTTGGAAGCCATGTTAAAAATGCAATGCAGACTAGTTCGCTGTGTGGTGCCAAAAACAAAATTACAGTCTGTTCTTATTTTTAGGTCATGATTAATTTGTGGTGGTGCGGGTTTTGTGCCGTGTGTTAATTAATGCAAAAATAAGCAAGACTATTGAATTTATGAATAACATCACCACAAAGGGAGAAATGGTTGTGCCTACCAGCCTAAGGCTGCTATTCAGCCATACTAAGAAACATAGTTGTCTGGATATGACAGTTATTCAATTTGCATTCTTCCTAAATTAATGGAAACTTGTTAAATATGAATATTTTTTGGTATGTAAGTCCAAACCTGTTCAACCTGAATATTTCCTCTTGCCTGCTGCAGATTAGTTTTATCCACCAAAATCAAATCCACACACTCATGTGGTGCGATACATTCATTACTCTTCTCTAAAGCATTTTGCTCTTCGTGAAGTTATTTTTGTCGTCTTAATGTCTCCTAAAGCTAGTTTGTCATGTTGATACCTAGAGGAGAGGATATGGTCCAAACTCAAATGACTCACCTCTTTCCAGGCCTAAGGTTGTCCCTTTCAATTTGGATTGTAGTTGCTTTTTTTGAAGTGAGGCCATTCTGAATGGCAAGATAACTAAAAGCCTGCTTGTTTATGTTTTGTGGTCAGGGGGGTTCATGTTGAGCATCAAAGCTCACTTTTTCAATGAGTCAATTTTGTGGCATCCCAGAGGCCAATCTCTCAGATTAGCACAATGGGGATTATCCCGCCCAGCCTGTGTTGATCCTTTCACTGGCTGGGACAAGCAATGCAACTGCACCCAGTACAAGGAAGTGTGGGTGGAAGTAGACTCTGGAAAGTTCTGAGCAGATTCACTTGTGGCCTTGCACCAAGGACAAAAACAGGTAAACAAATCTTAAATGGCAGTGATAGACAAAATACATAACGAGCTTGCAAATATTTCGAGCATCTGTTGCAGTTTACATTTGTGCCAGAGTAATTTGCAGCAGTGTCATCTACTCTACTGACTAAAAATGGAACCCTAATAATATAAAACATGTAAAAGATAGAAAATAAATAAACCTCCTAAACTCTGAAAAAAGTTACCTTTTGAAAACATACATCATACAATCAGTGATACACATAGAGTTCAAAAGTAAACATCCATTACTAGAGTATTAGAGTGTCATCATACTGTGAGACCCGCTGACCTCCATCTTTTAGGGAGCGATGTTTACAGTGTTTTAGCCATGAAATGCGTGCTGTAACAACACCATATTCTCTCCTAGTTTACATTCAGTGGAGGGATAGCCCTGTGCATTACATGTACATACAGCCCAACTGTAGAAAGAGAATAGAGGAGTAACTCCATAACATGATGCTTTCAATTTGACAAGTGTTCTTGCTGTATGTTTAGACAGAGATATGTACAGCCTACACCGATCAGCCACAACATTAAAACCAGTTTCCTGGTTTCAATGTTGCAGCTGATCGGTGTATATTTTCACTGCATATGTTTCTGTGTCTATGCTCTGTGTGTAAGGTCTTTGCGGCATTGTATTTTCACTATGTGAGTCATTTTTTTACTGTATGGACTGTGTAATTCAATATACGTGACTATCCAAACTGTCAAATATCGGTATGTAGGAAATGTCACCAAGACATTTCATGTGCATTGCAAATACAGTGAGTCTGATTCTGGTGAATGGTGCATGAGTGAAAAGAGGGTTAAATGTTGCAGTAATTGTAGTCTCACTGGAAATGCAATGATTGTTCTTGTCAGCAAAGATGACTGCTCTACCTCTGGAGTATATTTAAGAGGTGTCAAACTGGATCACTATTGCTTCCAGGAGACTTTGTTGACGATGAAAATAATAGCTTTGGATGGCTTTCAAAATTAAAATGCCAAAGGCTTTTATTGGTAATGCACCAAAGTCAAAAGTCCATGACAACATGCCCTTCTCTGTCACTTATAGTCTATAAGTAGTGCAGGTCATACAAGTTTTATTTATTATTTTATTCATTGCCACTGCCAATTTTGTAAGCACCTCCCGTGATTTTTGTTTTTGTTTTTTTTGTTTTGTTTTTTGTGTGTGTGTGTGTTTGGGTTTGTTTTGTTTTTAAACAAATTAAAACCTGCTGCTTTTATGTGCACAAAAGGACTGGCAATTGACACTGACAACTTTGCTTTGAATCACAAAAACAGGGAGATCATTCTGTGACTATAGAGCACACATTTCTTTTTAATTGCTATTAGTAAAAAAAAAACTAGTGGTGAAACGCATGCCTTGTTGGTCCAGTCATGCTTTTTTTACACTACAAACAGACAGCAAGTCTGGCATTTAAGTAGGAAACAATTTGGCACCAGAACATAAAAAGAGACAATACATAGAGTAACCAAGTTTAAATGTATTTAAACAGTCCTTTAACCCAAGAAATTACACTAATATATTCTTGACACTCCCGGTATGTGGAATTTATTAAGACAGTCATCTAGTTTTTGATAGTGTAAAAACACAGCCATTGACTCAGCAGTAGCTGATCATTTCACTGGTCCCTCTAGCCTGCTGACATTAGGCTAAAGTATTTAAAGTGTTGAAGAATTTTCTACTAAGCTTGATCTCAGCACAAGGCTGCGTTTTTTTTTATATGAACATGCACAAGTAAAAAATGTCATAAGTTCACACTTTGCATAGGATTTACAGGTTTTTTTTTATAAAACATACTACATAGATAAACCAACAGATGAATCGTCCAGGCCTTTATATCGGCTGATGCTAACTAACTCACTGATATCTGTGTGTATGTCAGCCCATAAATAACAAGAAATTGCAGTTTTTAAGGAAGTGTAGGAGCAATGAGCCACTGCTAAGCCACTGCACACTAATTTGTATAAAGTATTCCATTCATATTATATCATGGTCTTAATAACCAAAAACAAGTTTTTTTAAAGCAGCTATAATCTATATTTTTATAATAAAATGTGTAAAATAATAAGGTGAAAACAATGTAGTGATGTGTGCTTGTAGTGATGAACCTACAGAGAATTACTGCCTGAATCTGCAGATCCCCTCAATTTTCCGTAGCTTTACAGTGAGTTTCAGCTCATTGTTTAGCTGTCCAGCCCACAACTGTACTGTTATTCTCTGCCATCACTCTGAAAGCGTCATTTTTGGCCACAGTGGGCAGCTTTTTTCAGCAAAAAAGCTCTAAAAACTCATTGTATGCTACCTGCCCTACGCCAAACGGCAGGGCATTTAGCAGTGAAAGAGTCAGATAATTCCCATCATCAGGTGGACAGAAACACAACTTTAAATCAATGATAATGCTGCTTTGTACCTACAGGATGTATAAATAAACAACTATTCACAAAATCACCTTAGCAAGTAATGATACATCAGTGTTGTGTTCACAACTTGTTTCTGCAGACCTCAAGTGGCCAAAAAAAAAAAAAAAATCAATTATTGGAACGCTTATCATAAATGTTTATTATTGTAATGTGTTGATGTGGAAAATCAGATAGGGTAGTATTATCCAAGTATTTAAAATTTCAAATATCAACTTGACTGGGCCAATTGGAACAAAGGTTTAGTACGACAGTATTTTTTTACCTTACGTACAGTTGTTTCATCCTTTTTTATTTGTAGGAAGGTAAGAAATTATTCAGTGAATTTGGTATGCTAATGCAGCTATATCTACAGTTCGGTGTTTCAATTGTGTTTTTCTGGCTTTGCTGTGGGGCATATGGTTGTTGACATACAATTAATGATCTCATAACATGAGACAAATGAGCGTGCCTGTTTATGTAGTGCTGTGTACAAAAATAAATTAGTATTAATGTAGTAAGCCCAAAGTATCACATTGGGTTTGATAGTGCATTTTAAAATTTTGTATAGCTTATGACTGTACTGCCTAAACGTTTGATTTGCGGGCATAGCTATAGTTTGACTCACTGTATGACTCACAGAGTCAGTTCTCCGCTCATTGAATTCAAGACATGGACACAATGAGTTTTGCTTACTGCGGAAACACATTAAACCCACCTTTGTGCAGCAATATGGGCTTAATTTGCATCTTAGCTTCATAGTGTTGTTGTTGTTTTTTTCTTTAACTGGTAGTAGTGACTTCAGTAGTGGCAGTACTAGTAGCATTTTTTTATATAAAATTATTTACAAAAACTTAAATTCCCAAGCTACAGTTTACAGCTACTACTGGAGTCAGGCCCACAAAATAAAGATGAGCAGTAGCAATCAGCTGAGCAGCATAATGTTGAGAACAGAATCTCTCACACCAAGGCTGAATCCCGTTGTATGGACTCTGGACTACAAGGCTGAACGCTTACGAACTTGGATGACACATTTCTGAGATCTGAAGGCTGCAAGTCCACAAGAGGCTAAGTGCCTGGGTTAGGAGAGAATGTGCCAGTCATTATGAATCATAAAGAGAAGCAAATGTGATCTCAGCCACCCAAATGTAGGATATTTCATGACTAAAATAAAGGTGAATAACACATGATTATAAAGGCAAGTAAACAGTGGTACATATTTGCTGTATCAGACACTAACAGGAAGTTACAAAATATGTGTGCAGTAATATTATTGCGGGTATCAAGTGGGCATCTCCTATAAGAAGTGTTTTAGTTCAGTTAGACACATACAGTATAACACCTCCAGGACTCTCAACAATGAATCACCGCATCCCAGAACCACTGTATAGCTGCTCTTGGCTCTGAAAATATATACATAAAACCATTCAGGTTGGATGGTAAACATACGGAAAATTTTTATTGCATAGCAAAACACTGGTGATGTCTGAGCCGTGTAAATAAATATAGTATTGCATTTGCTGTCATGGAGAGTACCATTTTGCCATTATAAGAGAAAAAACTGCAATTGTGGCCCATTTATCTTCCACATAAGACGGAGATGGAAGTGATTCTGTATTGGCTTTGGAAACTAGGGACTTTTTTGATAGGTATATTTGATATGTATCATATATCTATCATATATCATATCATACTCTATATGTAAACATAAATATAAACATGCTATGTATTATGCACACAGTGGATCTCATTGTCTGCCTTACAGTGACGGATTCCTGAGTTTTGCTTTGAAATCCTATCAAGATTTCAAGACTGTCCTCCCAGAAAAAATGACCCCATAGTTCATCTCTGCAAGCAGCTTATAATGTCCCATAGTTACCTTTTGTTTTTAGGCAACCTCTATTGGCTTTAATAATTATGCTGGGAGTAAAGGAGGAATTTAGTCGACGTAGTATACGGAGCAACACAGTCTACGTTAGGGGAGGTCGGGATGGGTAGATGGGTCAACAAAACACAGCACTTTCACAGAGGAGGCTGCTGTTCATATCCCGTTTCAAACCGATAGTCAGTGTTGTTTCTTTTATCCATGACCATTCGACGGCCTTAACCAAATGTTCATAATTGTAACCGTGATGATGGAGGCACTCTTACTTTAGCGTTGTACTTATTTAAACCCAAACCACAATCTTTTCCTAAACTTAATTAAAATGTTTTTATGCCTAAACCTAACCAGACCATGATGGCTTCATAACCTTAATGACTTCTTTATTATTGTTACCATGATGACGGAGGTCGGGTATGCCTGCCGCTGGTAGGCTCCTATGGGTTGTATCCAAAGGTAGGGGAAATGACCGTATAGGTTGGTGAACTTAAATGCACATCTTCACATTTGGCCTGTGCAAAAGAAAAGCTAAGGACTCCTGAATGAAAAGAGAAAATGAGGATCAAAATGCAACAAGACAAAACAGTCCTTCTCACTAAGAGCTGGATTTATCTGTATGACACAATTATATTTTACATGGTTAAACAGCAAATTGTTTAATCAGATGAAAACATATGAAAACTTGAACAGCAGTTGAGTATCACAGCTAGTGAGGCCGTCTTTCCACAAGAAGACCCAGTGTCCATGTGTGGGAAACACTGCTAGAAGCCATATTAAAGGTCCTCAGCTCTTGGGAATCAGTGGCAGAGTCCTGTTTTTTTGCCTGGTTGTTATGCATTACACCCTCATTTGTCCAGAGCTTGTGGACCTTCGTACAGTGCCATCTCTGGTTGCTAAGGATGCAGCTGCAAGGTCTCAGTTCATGATTTTCAGTGATGCCAGTGTAATTTCGATTCTGTCATCTCAGCTTCAAGTAACTCTACCAGCAAATTGACTCTTAAAATGCCATTCTACCATAATGGCAGATAATCCAATACATAGCAAATGTCTGTCCTTGCTTCTGAAAGAAAACGGAAAGAGACCGAGGTCCTTGAATGATGTAATCTTTTGAGTCACCATTGGCAGAGACTCTCCAATCTGTAAGTTCAAGACTCATACAGTATTTTTTTCTTTACAGCCCAGCTACATATTCTTGATTAATCTATTAACTTCAACTAGGAAATGTCAAAAAATAGTGAAAAAATGCCTATCACAATTTCTCAGAGACCAAGGTGACACTTCAGATATAAAGTTTTGTCCAATTAACTGTCCAAAACCCAAATATGTTTAGTTTACAATCATATAAATCAGAGAAAAAGAGGAAATCCCCACATTTGAGAAACTGGAAACAGAAAATGTTTGGCTTAGAAATGATCAAAAATAGTTTTCCTTAGATGGACAAATTAAATATTCAACTAATTGTTTCAGCTACATTCCAAAATACTTCATCTTCATGATAAATGTATTTCCTGTTGACTGAGCAGATAAGATAACTATATTAATAAATTGTTGCGAATTTGTCAGTGGGCAAACAATGAAATTTCCCCTCCTCCATCCTGACATAATTAATACAACTGATGGCACAACATACAGTATGACAGGCATTTTAATTGGCTTTCAGTTAAGTGATGTGGTTTATACAATCATAATGCCTTGTTGTACAGTAAAGTTAACATCAGAACATGGATTTAGTCAATCAATCCATGTAACGAGTCTCTCACAAGAGAGTGAGCATGTTTATATCTATTATCAACTTCCATTAAGGACTGATTGTGAGGTGTTTGTATCGTACGTTGCACGTCTTGCTGTCCTGTTTATGATTATTGTCTATTGACAGAAACATCATGATTGTAATTCTTAAAGCGTACACTGTGTGACAGAAGACATTAGCAGTCATCTTAGTTGGAAGGTTCAGGATAAAGGTAAAAAGGTTCAAATTCATGATCACAATGATGGTCCACCTGGGAGTCAGTAGTCAAATCATCAACAGTGCCATTAACAGTGGTCAGAACAGTGTTTGCACTTACATCAAGCAAATGAATGACGGTAGACTCTAAATTAGTTTTACTTCCATCTCTTTCTCTTTCTGTCTCACTCTTTCCGACTGTCAGTCACATCCGGCCATTACCTTGCCAACCACCTCCCTCAGAGACATTCAAGTTTGATGGTTTGATCAGACAAAAAGGGAGACTTACTATCAAGGGATTTTCTGATTGATGGCACTAGCGATCTGTCAGTAAAGTACAGGACATGGGTAAAGGATTTAGCGTGGCATTTGTAATACAAATTCAACACAAACGTGGTTGGCAGGTGCCATCTACATACATCTTATACCACTAAATTCTATATTAACACGTCAGGTTATTTTGTATTAGTGTCACATTTGTCTTCTTTCTTTGTGCTGTGAAATACATCACCATATGACTGGAATCTGAGCACTGTAGAGGGCTGGTCAGCAAATCTGGAGGAATGGAAACATAGTATTTACTTCCTGAATGATGGGAAAACGCATTTAACTAGTAAACACTGGCCTAACCATATCACCTAGATATTATCTGAAAATAAGCTTAATAGTGAAGAGATGTACGGTTAGTTGTTTCTGCTAATTATTTTTCCATAAATAAGCAATTATAAAAGGGCACCATTAATGACATTTTACTTGCAATTTGACTTTTCAAAAGATAACCTACAAAAAAATAACTTGTGGATAATGGTTTTTTATTTTTTTTTTTACAGAGAAAAGATTGTGTTTGTTTTTGATCCTCTACAGAGTTGTTTGGGGAAAGTAGGACTGCTTTTATAATGATTTCAAAATAATTTGACTTACAGCAATCTTTCTTTAAAAACAGTTATTGTATATAAAAATTTCTGGTGAGATAAAGCTAAGAAAACAAAACTTTCTCTGTCTCTTTCTACTTTTTCTGTTTCTTTCTGTTACAATGGCAGATGCCTAGGGAACAGAAAATGATAGCCACTTGTTTGTGGGGGATTTTAGCAAAGGGAGGAGAAGTGCACCTCCAACGCAAAATCTTGGCTTAGCGACGCCTGATTTTGTATTCGTCTGCAAACTGAGTCGGCAGGACCTTGTCATATTCATTTGCTTCAGAAGACAACACAGTGCGGCACCCACAGCTCCTGAATTCAAGTCTGTTTCTCCTCCTCACTCTATTTCTCTTCCACTTCTTTTCGCTGTGTCGCTGGTGTGTGGCAGCATGCTGACTTGCGCCTTAAAAGGTCTTTGGCAAGTGTGTGAATGATAAATTGTGGCCAAACCTCTGACATAAGTCTCCCTAAACAGTGGGGTTCTGCCTGCAACCATGAATGACAAAGGCTATATTTGTGGCACTCCTACCTCAGCACCTTGGTGTCCTGCATTGGGAAATCAAGCTTTGAAATGCAACAGTGCCCCCACTTGGTTGACAGGGGAACCACACCAACAACGAGTCGACATTCTTGTGGGCACAAGAAGTATAATGGGCTGGAAACTTTTCAGGGGTTGAATTTAGAAAGTAAAGTGGCAGGAGATGCTTGAGGTGATTTGGGGGATTTTTAGACAGCTGTGAAGTTGACAGTGTTGCAGGGTCTGCAGAACATTCAGCTCTCTGGCTAACAAGGCGTAGATGGGGTCCCAAGAAAATAGAGCTATCCCGGAAGTAAGAGGTCAATGCTGACAGGGTGGAAATTAATTCCAGCTTGAAATACCTGTGGATAGTGTGTGTGGTGAATATGTCGAAAGAATTAAACACTGTTGCATCGCTTTTGCTCTCTATTAGCTTGCTGTTGTATTGTCTATGGTGAGGTAAAATACCGTAGATGCTGTACTGAACTGGGAGCCAACTCAACAAACTCTGCAAGCTTTGGTTTCCGTGCAAATGTAAAAGCATGCACAAACAAATCTGTAAACGTGACATCTGACATCATCTCCTCTTTGCATGTCAGTGGAGATAAAATGGCTTTGAGATGCTTTGGTGATAGTCATGTTAATGACTTCGTTTTTGTAGCGTTAATTATTATATTAACATGCACTGGCGATGATAATGAACAACACTTTCTTTTTTTTCCCAGCGTGTGTGTGACATTTGAAGGATGACTAAGGTAAGCTATGGGGCAGTTCATTCAGTGAAGAAGAGACATCTTTCTCCTCTAACCATTTGACTCATCTCCTGCTACATTTAGATTTCGGCAGTAGGCAACAAACTGAAAAAGCATTTATGTTCAATGAGAGTTGATGGCAAATTCTGATTTCCTACCAGTGTCTGCAAGCAAAGAGAACTGCAGTAAAAGTTCAGATTATTCTAGTTTTCTCCCATGCTTCATTGCAGACACAACTGCAAACAGGGTAAACAGCCAGACACGTTTGGCAGACTAAATTTAACTGATTCCAGAAAACGTCTTTAGCTTTTTATGAAGGGGGGCAGACGGCCCACTTAACATAACTGTTCAGTGTATTTATTTATTTATTTCACATCAGTAGTTGAAAAGAAGAGAGGGAGGCACAGGAGAAAAAGCTCTGACAAAAGCTTTGATCCAAAGGTGGGGATGTACTCTCTCAGGGTACAGGTTTTAATCCATTTTTAAAGCCATTGCATCATACAAATGTAAACACCTCATATAGAATCTCTATAAATACATGTGTTTTATTATCAAACGTATCTAGAACTACCTTTGGTGAAGAATTATTCAGATTGTTTATTTAATTAAATGTAGCAATACCACACTGTAAAAATACTCCATTACACAAAAAAGTCGTAAGTATTATCAGAAAAATTACTGAAAGTGTCAAAAGTAAACATACTCAACGCAGAAAAAAACTGCATTATTATTCACATTTATTAAGGAATACATTTTAACTATTTTATACACTATTAGGTAGATTAATCTACAGCAGTGTATTATATTTGATGACTTAATCATATGTTCTGTGATTAAAATCTTGAATTGACTAAGAGCAATTAAATGTATTGAAGTGTAGTGTACTGAAGTAAAATGTTCAGTTTTCGTTTGAATTTTAGTGTCTACAGTTCAAGTATTATATAAAGTGGCATGAAATGGAAATACTAAGGTACAAGTAACACAAAAATTTTTATTGAAGCAAAAATACTTAGGTACATGTTTTTTGATTAATGAATGTTACAACTAACAATTATTTTCACTGTAGATTATGGGGCTGTAGTCTTCTGGTTGACTGGTTGATTGATTGGTTGATATTCTCCCAGAAAACACCCCCACAACCAAAATTGCATATTATCTAAAAATGGTAGGCTAACTTGTCTGTGTTTGGGTGCTCTGTCAACTTTTGTGTTTAATGCTTGAGGCTTTGAGTGTATATTCCTCAATAGTTGCACATTTTTTTCCCCCTGTAACCTATCGATTGGTTGAAGAGTAGGTACGTTTTCAGTTGACCAAGATTTTCTTGGGTTGACAGCCCTAGTAGATTAATCAATTAATCAATTGATTTTTAAGTATATTAACTTTCAAAAGATAAGATGAAGAAAAGATGAAAATGCTCAGAGCCCATGGTGAAGAAAAGCAGCAAATCTTCAAAATTGAGAAAAGTTGGACTTAGCAAGTGTTTACCATTTTTGCTTAAATTACCTAAATGATTGATTATTACATTTATTGTCAGTCATTTACCTCTAAACCCATATTTTGGCTGGCAGCTTACAACTCAGGTATTTGTTGGTAGTGTTATTAAGTTTGTTGTTCATATATCTGCAGGACAAAGTATTGCTTATTTAAATGGATGGACTACACTTATATTTAGCGCTTTTCTAGTGTTATCGACCACTGAAAGCGTTTTACGCTACTGCCACATTCACACGGCACTTTTTTATACAAACAACGCTTTCTATATACACACATTCATTCACAAGCCGGGGCAATTTTTGGGTTCAGTATCTTGGCCAAGAACACTTCTACATGCGGACTGGAGGAGACAGGGATCGAACCACCGACCTTCCTGTTAGTTGATGACCCGCTCTACCTCCTGAGCCGCAGCCATCCATTGTGCATGGTGAATAAAGTGAATCTGATTCTCATTCAGAGAGGGTATGAGCTAATAAAATGGTATGAACCAAATGTCCAATTGGTATTCTGTACCTGTCTGCTGAGGTTCCCAAAACATTAGCTGTAGAAAGGAGAGGATAGTTCTCATCCATACCCATTGGTATCTGTTATCCTGTACCACGTTTATAGATAGGCACACTACCAGTCAAAAGTTTTAGAACACCCCCAATTTTTCTGCTTTTATTGCAGAAAAACCTGCTTTAATTTCAGCAGTTCAAATACAGTGAATAACTTTAAATGGTGTAAAGGTGAGTGGTAAATTGCCCAAGGTAAAAAAAAAAAAAAAAGTTTGTCACCGAAAACTAAAAAATCACGTACATTTTATAGAACACTGACCTTTTTCAGGGATTAAGAAATTGGTTAATTTACAGCTTTTTCTGCAGCAATGGAAGTAAATTAAGCCTTCCAAATGACGGAAGACCAGCACAGATTAAAGTTGATGCAAACAATTTCAACAGGTGTCCAAATTTTGGTGGATTACTTTCAAACCCGTTGTCTGTACAAAGCTAGTGTTGGAAAAAACTCTCATGCATTACTAGGTCAGTACTGTACTGCAGGAACTAGTACTGTATAGTGCTATCAGAATGATGAGAAAAAGGAAAATTACAAAGGAAGACAGACTGGTTGGTCAGCGGTTCATCCTACAACAAGATAATGACCCAAAGAAAAGAACTAGACGGTGACTTCAAATGATGGAAGACCAGCACAGTCTCCATGAAGCTGGTTTGGGATGAACTGGACAGAAGGTGAAAGCAAAGCAACTTACAAGTGCAACACATTTGTGGGAACTTCTGCAACAGTGTTGATTGATTCCTGATTACTTTTTTTTTCTTTTTTTTTTAAGGATTTTTTTATTATAATTTAAGAGTACACCGAGACATTACACTATATAGTTCCAGTAACAACTACAAAAATTGAGTTGTTCTAAAACTTTTTAGCGGTAGTGTAGATGAGCAGCAAGTTTATTGATGACGGATCAAAACTTGTGATTTATTAGTTTTGTGAATGTCTGTTTATGCCATGCTACTGCTGATGATGACGATAATAATAATAATATTAATTATTAATAATATTTATAATAATAATAACAACAATAATGATAATAATGCTTACCATAAAATCTTTGGCACGGTAAAGATTGATTTCCCCAGAAGATTGTGTGACCTCCAAAGTTCACCATCACCAACTAGGTGTCTGTCTGAATATGTTTTGAATATTTCCCTTATACGATTTGACAGATAGAAAACAAACAACAGCCCCCAGGAGAAACTTTCCATGTGAGCGCCTTGCTGTGCGGACACACGTGCAAAGACACACACACACACACACACACACACACACACACAGTTTCTCTCACTCTCACACACACCTAATCACACAGACACGCAATTCCCAAGTGATTCTTCGCAGAGGTGGTTTCATTTTCAATCATTTCAGAACCAAATCATTTCATCCGTATTTCTCTCAGTCTCCATCTTTCTTTTCCGTCCTTCTCCCACTCATTCTGCCACCCAAATGACCCCCCACACATCCCGCCCCCTTACTTCTTGTTGGTGTTTGGTCTGCCTCGGCTAAGCCTTTAGATACACAGCCCCCTGCTCTCTTTGATGATCTTACACCGTGTCTTCCTCGCCTCCAGTTCCCCTCCAGCGCTTGGTTGCTGCCTGGTCCAGCTGGCTCCTGACTGACTGAATGACTGACTGATCGGTTTGTTTATAAGCATACTGTGGAAGCCTCCTTCTCTAATTCAACTGGAAACAATCTTAACTGATGTCAGTCTACTTAGAGCCATAATGATTCAATCAGGATTATTTTAAATGAACCCACAGAAGTTGATTCTAAGTTAGAGACAAAGGCAAATGAGTGAAGTTGATACAAAGCCAAAATGTTGACTAAAATCCATGAAATAATGAATAAACAAACACAATCAAACTAGCTTTTTAAAAAATTTTTTTGTCATGTTTAAAGTGTCCAGTATAAGTAAACTTTTGACCTTTTGAATAAATTGTAAATTTAAAAAATTTGAAAAAATTAAAATTGTTAAGCTTTGTAAACGAAACCTCACATCTGCACATCAACCAGGGCCTGAAGACCAGCTGTAGAGGTGATCTGGAAGCTATGAAGCAGATGGGGTCGCAGCATGATGTCAAGCTTTTTGGCAAGCAGAAAGGAGAGCCTGGGTTCAGAAATGAATTGCAGCAATTAGGTCTGAAAGAGAAACAATCGCAGTTATATAGACACGCAAAAAAATGCAAACTACCTGTTGACAACAAAATGTGCAAAAGTATCCTTAATCCAGTGTTTTAAAGATCTTCTGGGATATAAGAGATTCCCAATGTAATAAAATGAAGCAAAAGCGACAGCTGGATGGCTTCTGCAAACAGTAGCTGTGAAGTAGCTGTTTCATCATTCCAATATACGACTTCATTGACTTACTCTTTCTTTTGCAGCATCTGTTTATCACTGAGCCATAATCTTGTGCATTCCCTGTGGGTAAATATTCATGAGATACACTTTTTTCTTCATACAAAACTTTCAGCTATTCAAGCATGAGCTGTGACACGTAGTGCATTTAGAAAAACAAAGTCCTTTTTCTTCAAAGAGTAATCAAAGCATGTTTAATATGTCAGAATGAATCACTACAGAATGATGAAACTGGTTGCAAACAAACACATAGCACATTTGAGACCACATTTGCTTATAAAGCACATTATTCTAGTGAATTCAAATCCCGTATAGCGGAGGAAGCCTACGGTTAGATTAAGTCGCCAAAGGCCCCCAATTATCAAGCTTGTGTGCCTCTGCAATGCACCACATCCATAAATGCAGCAGTCACCCTCTTCACTTTAGCCTAACAACCCTCCTGTTAGTTCAAGGTCTATGGAAAAACGTCATTGTATGAAAAATCTCAAGGACAATCAATAATCTAGTTGCTACACCTTTCTCAGACACAGCAGCATAGGAGGCTAAATTGGTCGGTATGATGAGCCATTTTTGAGCCCAATTGGACTTCAGTGGGCAACAGAAAAAGGTCTTGTTCCTCACCGGGTAATGGTTAGCTGCCCTCTCTTGCAATATTAGATGTCATTCAGTGGGCTGTTGTGGGGACAGCAATTACCCTTGTGCTAATGTCTGCCTGCCCACTCTATCCCCACTGCCCACTGGCTTCATGATTTCTGCAACTGGCTCCGCCTGGCCACCCTGTTTACAGTGGAGACCTCATCAGACACAGATCCTCCAGATTAGATCAGAACTCTGACCTGCACGTCTGAACAGGCTCAGCCTCTGGCTAATGGGCACAGCTGGCTGGAGATCAGGTGAATACAAACACGTACACATAGACAAAAGCACGTACATGTACAAATACACACCTTTTACAAGGACATGCACCCACATCATCACAATTACATCTGTTAAAAGGCATACACAGACATGGACCCACAGATACAGTAGGGCTCCATATAATTATTATTTTCACAACCGAATATTCTACTGATTATTTTCTGAATAAATGAATTAATTGTTGGGTCTATAAAATGTCAGAAAAAAAACCCAAACAAAACCCCTCACAATTTCCAAAATCCCATACTGACATATTCAGATTGCTTGTTTTGTCTGATCAACAACACAAAAAGATAAAATGGATATTCATTATGATGGAAGCAATTATTCATGTGAGAATGTGGATGCAGTGAAGTTTTGGCATTTTAGCTTAGTAAATTGATAGTAATTGACTGAAAGTAATCAGTTGCCAAATGCCAAGATATGATTGGGGTAATTTAGAAACAATGTCTCTATTACATAGTTTGTCTGCCAGAGAGCAGCGATAAGTTAATTTAAAACTGTAAAAGTTGCCTGCTCAGTACATATCTTGATCAATAATAGCCATATTTAAATAATCTATATCAAAAATGTTATACCTTAAGTTAAAAAATGAATGTTGGCTGATAAATTGTTATCAGACTTTTTAAACTCAAATGTTGATAGCGGTATCAGTTTAAAAAGTCTGTCATTGGTTGCGCGCTGATATACTTACAAAAGAACAATGTGTTTACAGAGGGACTAAAAGATACTCAGTGCAACTAATTGATGTTCATTGTATTACATACAAACAAACATACCGTACCATATGGGTGCCCTCTGCATCACATATGCAGGGGACGCTGGGGAAATCAGCTTCTATAGCTTGTGCTGATGAGACAGAAGCTTATGGGCTAAATGCTTCTTTGCCAGCCAGCCCTCGTACAGTATTTAGCTTACACATCCTTAGCACAAAGGAGCGGCAGATGTGAGGAAGACATTGGAAATAGCTGCACTTTTTCTTCAGAGACATTAGAATCAATTTTTATTCATGCCGTCAGTGCATGAAGTTCACGTATTTGCACATGCAGCCTCAGAGACGTGTGTGACTACAGGTATTACCCAAGCTCCTTGACTTCTAAGTTTCCTGTTCTTGCGCTTCACACGTGTAGCTGCCTTTCAGCCTTTTCAAATCTAAGCCCCAGTCACAAGGGTCCCCGCCAGAGTCAAGACTGCGACCCCAATTTCACCTGCAGTGAGTGGATGACTGAGAACTGTCACCTTTGTTCAGAGCTAACAGTGCATCCGTCTGTTTTCGACACTCTATAGGAGACTGTGTGTGGCTCTCTTGTGCCCACATGACAGGATAAAAGAAAGTGTGCCTCAGCTGGCTTTGTATAAGATGAATCCTTGTCAGGAAGGAGAGGGATTACTTCACAGCAGGAGGCCGGACCTCATTTATCTCCCTCAGGTCTGAAGCTACAACTGTTGCGATGCAGTTGTAGCATTGATTCATTGTTGGACGGAGAGATAGCAGGTAGATGAGAAATTAGAATAATTTTGCAGGAATGTATCTTGACGACTATGGAAACACACAGCACAGGCATAACAGAACTTAACATTCAGTGGAGGGTGGAGAGCCTGGGGTGTGAAATATATACATTCATCTATGTATAACTCTTAAAATCTCCATGATATTGCATATTTAAATTTGCATACACGTTCACATTTCAACACTTATTCAACATGTTTTCAGTCAAATCTGCAAATTCAATGGCTGCAGCTACAGAGCATGATGACGATAGTGAGCAGCAGTGTACCATGTGGAAGTTCGACACGAGTAGGTGACAGGAAATGGAGGTATTTAAAGAACTGGATTCAGAGTGAAGCTGGCTGAGAAATGCTGGCTGATATAGGGTTTTCTTCCAGCTGTCTTGGGATTGAATAAAGCAGGGCACATATATTTCTGCTATAGTTAGCAGACTGTGTTGTGGTATATGCTGAAAGTTATTTGCTTATTCTTTCCCCTTACTGATGCATTTCATCCGGTTGTAGTGATGAAAGTGGCTAAAAGAGGTGTGGATTGATGCTATACTGTGCTATACTGTACTCCAACTTTTATTTATATTTTATTTATAAGGCAATTTAGCTAATGGTCTTTTACACAAACACAAAGAGTGCGAGTGCCCTCCATATACGTGCATATAAAGTATATCTTCAGTCTGCTTGTGATTTCATCTCCATTTATCAGTCATCACCCACTTTTGAATGACAGAACCGTCTGAGAGAGTGTTTCTACACTTCGCCATACAGCTGTGCGTCGGCTAAGTGATACTTCCGTTCGCTTCATTTCCCCTGTTGCGGATATCTTTGCGCAGGGAACCACAGGTGCCCTTTCAAGTAATCCATTTCCTTGTCTCATATTTGCATATATGCATAATTCATGACAAAATAGCATCCCTAGGAGAGGGTCCAATGAGAGAGCACTATTTTTAGTATGCACCTGGCATCTGTGACAACCATCCTGATATCTCAGGTTCAGTTACAAAGGTTTGGTGTGGTAGCAGTGGTTAAGGGCTGACGTGTGTGGACCAGGGATGGATGTGTAAAATTCACCCAGATTATTTTCCCTTCACTCTGTTCCCCAGAGTTAAGAGTTTCCTCGCAGTGCAATCAGGCAAATGAAAATATTAACACGCATTGAACAAAAAATCAGTCAGTCAAGGCAGCGGTGTGAGAATAAAGGATGCCTTCATCCTGCCAGTTTATCAAAGGAAAGGAAATGCAGAAAAAAACATTGCTTCTCTCCCACACAAATACAGAAAGAAAATAAAAAAAATACAGATGAAAAGAAATTGTACTATTTTTCATTTTGGCATATTTTCTGTTAGATTATTGTCCATGCCCTGTCTGTCTGTGTGTCTGTCTGTCATGTTCCTCTTGACGAACTCCTCTGTGTCTTCTTGAGACATCAGTTACATTCAGTTCAGTGGGCTTTGCAGGCATGACAAGATAATATTGTCAAACTATAACAGTAAACATATTAAAATCTTCAGGCTGATTTCCGCACTTTCGGTTTGCAGTTTGTAGATTGTATCAAATGAGTAAATATATTAAACTCTATTCCAAGATAAGTCAACCTCATACAGCAGTGAATTTCATCTCTCTGTTTTCCTGTCTTTGTCTCTATCAATTTTTGTTTCACCCTGTATTATCGGTCTGACATGTAAATATACTTAATCTTATTTACTGGGGGGAGTTCAAATAAGTGCCATCCAAAGAAAAAATCTTAACCTTACAGCACACGACATTTCCCAGAAAAGTATGTAGCAGATGCCTGTTTTATCCCACAGACGACTTTTGGTTTTGGGGACATAAGTTGTGTGTGAAAGAAGTGGGAAAGCTTCCTTATCTTGTGCAAAGTCCAATCTGCCTACCTGGTCTGCTGCACACAGATGTCTCTTCAGTTTCGTAGCAGACCTGATAAAGCTTCCTGATACAGTCCAATGTTACTTGTAACCAAATCGAGATTGATCAAATTTTATATTATTTTGTTTTGTCATGCTATATTTCCAAGTAGTCCCGAATTACTTTGTGCATTAATGTGCATGCGGCTGGCTGTGTATGTGATGACGGTAAGTCTATTGTAGTATGAGGGGACAGATTGAGATTGCTATTCCCATGATGGATTGCCAAGTGCAGATGCTTTAAAATACTATTAGGACATAGTCCCCACCTTGCTAAAGGGTGTTCGCTAATGTATTGCTTCTCTTGGGACCGAGTTTGTGTCTGCTCCAGTTTAAAACATTGCAACAAATGCACCTACAAAAACAAGACAGAAGGGTTTTTTTGTGTGTGTAGAAACAACTTGTGCAGAGCAAGAGAAACAGCAAGAAAGCTTGTGTTCACTGATACAAAAACAACCGGTCACACTCATTGCTGCATCTTCAGCTTTCCTTGTTTTAGCAGGACAGTTTGGTTATGCAATTAAAGCATATAAATTGATAGCACAGCAAAACAACAGTCCCACTTTAATTCCTGCCTAATGACATTGCTGCTAAGCAGACCCCTGCCTCTAGAGGTGTGGTACAGGAAAAACCTCATTAACTTTTTTTTTTTGTGCTAGTGCCTCATTATTGTTTTTTTTTTTTTTCCCTGAGAAAAGCCCACCCTTATCTGCTGAATGATTAGAAATGCAATGAGGAAAATTTTTAGTACACATGTAACCCACACAAAACCCAGCAGGGATGTCCCCCAGTGAGATGCAAATGATCCTGTTTTTCTCTGCATAAGTGGCGAAAGAATGAGAGAGGGAGACGGGATTATAAATGGTGGTGGCATTTTATGTTAGAGGAATGACGGCCCTAAATACACAAAGAGATCCTACTCTCTACAGGCCCTGTTTATGTGTGCGTGCTTGTGTGTGCACTTTTGTTTTTGTTTTTCCCCATTTTGAGTTCAATAACTGAGCCATGACATAAAGGATTTATGCTTGGTATCATCTGAAATGTTGGCTTTAGCATGGTCCAAGTATCGATCTTTAGGTATTGATTGAAGACCAAGGTGTCAGAATCAGTTTGGAAAACATGAGGGTGCTGTGCGCTTTTTTGTTTTTTTTGTTTTGCTCATTAAGCTTATCCTCAATCCTCTCTGTTTCTGAGTCTATTGTTAGCTGACAGGAGCGTACAAATGATGTGCATGTATGTGCCGTTGATCTAAAAGTTTATTTTCACTTCACACTGATGCACAATAAATAACAGTTTGAATAAAATACCATTTTGTTACTCCGAATGGAATTAAACATGTGGGATGGTTTTCAAGCAATTAGTTTTGTCTGAGAATAAAAACGTCATTTTTTTTTTTTAATGATTTAGCAGCCCAACTCAAAGTGTTGTCATTCAGTTTACTTCTCGTACTTGTCATTTGTGCCTTTAGCTTTTGTAATGTAATTTTGCCTCCTTTTCGGTTTTATTGTCAGCTTGCAGCCTCTGTGAAAAAACAAAAACAAAAAACACCCAAGTCTTCACTCTTTGAGATGTTTTTAAAGCCTGTCTCTAATAATTTATCTCACCTGTACAAATAGGTGTCTTAGCTTTCTTTAGTTTGTGTTTTACAATTCATATGTGTGAATAGATAAAATTCAAAACCAGGAAATGGTGTTTTGTCTGAGGTTTACAAACTTAATCCACATTTGCCACCATTGGCCAAATATTATTCCAGCACCAAAATGCCAGAGTATACCCATCTTTTGAAATTGAAAGCCCATAGTCCACATGGCAAAAAACCCACATTTTGTAACTGACAGAATACTGTTGTTATCCAAACACTGCTGCACATACAGCCAACACCCTTTAGCCTCAGGGCTCACCGTTCGACCACTGACAGGTACAGCTGCTGGTGAGAAAAATGTCTGTTTTAGTTTTTAGTAAAATTTTATTTAATGTCAAAAATAGTTTTTTTATTGAGCAGCAAGTACACCTTTTTCTCAGTGAATAATTGCCATGAGTTTATCTAACCTCTAAATAAATAAGCAACTATATCTGGTGGTCATGATTTTCAGTTTTCTAGGTACACTATGTATTTGAGTGTTTTTGTGCAGCATGTGTGTGTGTGTTTCTGTGAGTGAGTGTGTGTAAGTGAAACTTTTAAGTATACTGATTCTGGTTTTCATTGACTAGGCTGTTCTAAGAAGACATGCTTATCGCGAACCCTCAGGGCACCTGTGTTAATCCTCAGGAAAAGATGACATCAAATGGAAGCAGAGCAAGGGATTATGGGGGATGTTGTGGAGCCTGATCAACTGCCACTGAGACCTGGATGGACAGGAAGGAATCCTCCTTAGGTGAGAGCAAACAAACCCCAAAAATACTATGCAGTGGAACAAAAAAAACCACACAACCAGCATATGAATTAACCATTACAATGCATGGGAAAGCTTCGCCACTGCCGAATCAACCAGACTGCTGCATTAATTTTAATCAGACCAATATGAGTAAGTTAAGGGGGGAGAGTAGTTTTCCCACCAGTCTCTGCCTAATTCAGACAGTTCTAACTCCACTACCTCTGGTAAGTCCTGGAGAGTGCCAGGTATCATCTTCTTTAATGCAGTCCCTGTGAAACCAAATTTTCTTATTTCACACAAACTGTAGTCCAGTGTGAACGGAGCTTTTCTATCTGTTTACAGAGATAAAGATGTTAGACTATAGAAGATAAAGTTAGCTCAAACCCCACTCAAGTTTGATTTCCAGGGTCCATTTATAATTCCAATAGAATTTCAGATTTTGGAACTCTAGTTATGGATGCAACTTTTTGGTACATTATTCCCTCTGGCAGTGCCATCCAGGCCGACATAGAGAGGACAGACTTCTTTAAGAAAGACACCCGATCTTAGAGGAACCAATAAAGAAGTAAAAAGCATCCATGCTCACATTTTTTAATTTGTTTATCCTTTTACTGTTACCCGCTTAAAGCAGATTTGATTAATATTTTTCTATTAACAATGGATCACGTGACTGCATGTATGTGAAAGGTGTCTCTACAGTTCCCCTCAACTCTACAGAATTGATTGCTTTGATTTTACAGCCGGCAATTTCATTATTTTGGTTTAGTCTCCATGCTATAGTCAGCGTTGTTTTCAGCCAAAAAGCTGTAATGATCAACAGTGCAGTACATGTCCAGCCACACGAGACAGACAGAAAAAGTTAATGACTTGCTTAGCGACTTGCTAAGTTAATGATTTCAAATTGCTTGCATTGCCTTTTTCAACAAAATTAAATTAAATACATTAATAGTATTTCTATTAAAATAATATAGAAATACTATTAGAAAATAATAGTAAAAAGTTATCTTTATATTTAGCACACCTCAACAGTGTAGCACTATATAATAAATCACAGTGAACTCTCTCCTGTAACCTGAGCTGATCACTACAACTTAAATTTGGAAACCATTAATAATCCACCAATGAAGCTGCTCTAATGAGCAGAAACACTTGTGTTTTTAAATATTTGTCTGATTCTTTTCTCTAATTACACATTAATGGGCCCATGCTGGGGTTCATTTGTCGCAGTGTCAGCAAGCAGTACATAATGGCTCTTTAAGGGTAGAGCCTCGCTGGAGACTCGCCTCATGTACAAAGGGCCTCGCCTATTGATCCCACCTTGAGTTATTTGGCTCGCAGTGAGAAAAAGTGGTACATGTCAGCTCGCTGTTGGACTTTCTGGTGACGGTCTTTATTTATCAGTGTTTGTGGTAATCAGGCTAATTTGAGTGCACAGCCAGAGGAAACATGCAAATTGAACAAGGTCATGTATTTTTAAATCCAGACAACAGGCCTGTGTCAGATAGTTTAAAAAAGTTTGGTCTCAAGCAAAAGACATACCCTTAGATACTGTTATATATCATACATTTTTATCTTTTCTTGACTCTTCTACTTCAGTAACTGACTGCCTTTTGACTACTTTTACATAGGGTCTGGTGGTGTGACATTATATACTGTGAGACGATTTGTTTACCACCAGAGATTTCTACACTGGTTGAACAAAGTCATTGTGGGCAATGTAGCAAATCCATGAGCGGGACTGTTTTATAGCCGTATTGGATTTATATGTATGTTTGTAAGAATGTTTTTTTTTCCTTTTGCACAATTATAGACGACTAGATTTATTCCACCCACTCCTATTCTATACATCTTAAATCTGTGATGTTAAGTGCAATTCAGTACACTTTCAACTATCTTTCAACCAACAAGTCCTCCAAATTAAACAACCAAATATTTTGTTTGTTTCCCCTTTTAGGACAACATATGCGAGTTATTACTAATCTTTTGGCATCATGACATTGTTTGCAACACCTGTAAAATCTATAAAAATTAAAAATCAGCTTTGAAAAATTAAAATCCATTTTATTATTTAAAAACTCTGGTTAAGGTTTGGTTGGGTTTAGGCACAAAAACGACTTGTATAGGATTAGGGAAAGATCATTGTTTGGGTTAAAGAAAACAACATCATTAAGATTAGGGGATCTGACATCATGAATTGAAATAATAAACGGTTAAGATTGTGGAAAAAACGTAGTCATAGCTAAAAGAAAACAACATTGATTGTTGTCTGTAGGAAACGGGAAGCAAACTACTCCCAGAGATCAGGTGTGAACTGGTCATACTGTATATACCTTAGCACTGTCAACCCTGTCTCCTATAAATTATATATCTATACTACAACAGTAAATACATTTTGTAAGAAACGTAATTGGGACTGGATTATGTTTTCTGTAATTATTTTCTATAATTATGAAGCTACTTCTTTGATTTATGTAATTGGCAAGTTGCAAATATCTTCATACTGAACATAAAACATATTTGTTTTCTGCCAAAACATCTGATCTTGCAGTTCAATATACACTTGAAGTGACTACACCAATATTACACTTTTTATGGTTATGTTGAGACACTCACTTGGTTAAGGTTAGGGAAAGATTGTGGTCTGTTTTAATACAGAAAAAGTCTATAGTGACTTTAGACTCAACTTGTTTATTTGCATTAACCAAAACCACCTTCTTTCCCAAACCTTAACCAAAGTGCTTTTGTTGCCTAAACCTAACCACAGATGAGACTGTTGATGCGTAACCCAATCTCTGGGATGACAGTCATGTGTTTGTACACCTGCCATCTACGCCACCCAAATCCTAGTGACTAAATTGCCATTAATAAATGAATAAACTACTTTAAAAAAAAACAAAAAAAACACTTAGCCTCTGATCATAAACCAACCAGCAATTACATTGCCACTTTAGCGTAACTGGGAAACCAAGTCGGTAGTATATAACATAACTTCTAGGAGACATGGTTGACACTATACATGTAGGGGTAAGAAGCAGGAACAAAATAACCTACTACGAACAGCACGAACTTTTTATACACAATCCATTCATGTGGGGAATGAATTATGTATAATCACATTGCCTACAATTTGGATAATCAATTAGCTGTAATAAATTGTCACGTGTCAAGAAAAAATGCTTCTCAAATGTGAGTGTATTCTGCTTTTCATTGTTTTATATAATTGTAAATTGAATATCTTTGGGTTTATTGGTTAGATAAATTTGTTTTAGAGCCCAAAAGTAAATTGGCCACACCGATATATCAACCAATATTAGCTTATAGCAGATATATCAGTATTGGCGTATATTTTAGGCATTAAGTAACAAGAAATTACAGCACAGCAATGCCTAAGATATGTATAAAGAAAGAGTGTCAGCATTACATACTTTGCATACTAGAAAGCACTAACAAGTTCATTTTTCTAATTGTAAAATGTCTAGTCAGTACATAGCCAACAGTAGCTTGGCCACAATTTAAGGTATCCTTCTATATGTGTAGGTACACAGCTACACAGTGAGCTGAACACATTTTCATTACAAGTCCTCCAGTCAGTACAGTAGTACTGGATTTAACTTGAATACATCACCTTAGACTTTGTGATGGCTCTTTTCACTGTTTTTACTGGTTCGTATAGCATCTACACATAAAAATGCATCCTTCATCTCATTTCCTTACCGTAGAAAAAGTGGAGCGTACCCTGGCCTGAACTCTGTCCCTTACACCTGTGAAGTCTATTTTAAGTTGTGGTTGTTTTCCGATTCAGTAGTCATTCATCATGACTTTAGACACCTACCTGTTAGGGGCATCAAAAGAAGCAAATGGCTAAACTTGTACTGTATACTGACTGAAGTGATCAGTGTGTCATCTGCATTTTTTCCCCTATATTTCTCACAACACTTTTTTGATTCGGTGTAATTTATTTCCGAGAGCAATTACCACCAATGGACAAAATGTAATATTAGTTTCAATAATCTGCTAATATTATAAAGATAATGGATAAGTAAGCCATCATGAGGACTAAAGTGGAGCTGTTTGTTAAATAGGAGACAGATGAACGTTTCTAAGGTCAAAGACAACACTTGGCTTCATCCAACTAATTATTTTTCCAGAATGTTCATTAGCTTAGGAAGAGACTTGTGGGTATGGCTGTCCTGTCAACCTACTTTACAGTCTCTCGCAGGAATAAGGCTCATCCAAAAACTGCGTAGTTCTGGCCTCTACCCAAGACTGCAACACAGTTGGAGAGCAGAAGGAGGCAGGGTGAGGAGAGATTGTAGCAGCATCTCTACTTGTGCCTGTGAGTTAGTGAGGTTTGCTGTTGTGTCACAGTTAATCACCAGCTCCTCCTTCAGTGTTTGAGGGGAAGGAGGGCAGCCAGAGCACCCCTCTAGGCCCCATAACGGAACTGCACCACAGGGTCCGTCAGGTGTCTGCAGAAACAAATCCAGAATCAAATTGATTTCAAATCCCAGGGGACCAATGTGTTTACCTCATCAAGCACGCAACCGAGTGGAGAGCATAAACAAAATGAAAGGAATAAAAGAGCGGGTAGGGTTATCATGTGTGCAGTGACCCTCCAGTAATGACACTCTCTGCTTCCCCACCTGCACCTTGCCAGTTTCCGTATCCCACCCTATTGGCATAAGAGGAAGGTGGTTTGCTGATAAAATTCCTACTGTTCCTGTAGCTGGATTTTCTCCAGGTACAATTATCTTCCCAAAGCAGTCATTCCACCCTCTGTCGGGCAGATGTGAATTGCTTCAATAAGAGGGCTGCTTCCCTCTTTCCCTCCCCTGCTCTGGTTGTTGGTTGCTGATCTCCCTCATGGCTTCAGCTCCAGTCTGTCAGAAAATCAGCCTCAGGCTTAACTTGCATTATCAGTGTGGTTGATGCAATCTGTTTCTTCCAGACTCCCCCAAAATGGCTGGTGGACGACTTCTGAGACCTGACTCTAGATTTTGAGATTTGACTGTGAATTACAAGGAAGTACAACCCTTTAACAGTTGATTTGAAAAGGGAAAGGCTGTGAAAATGGCCACCAAATTAAATAGATGATACTGTAGTGAAAATATGTTTAGGGCAGAGTACACGGCGGCAAGATAATTGAAATAACAACAGATGTGTGGATATTTTCTCTTTTTTGGAAATCCTAAATGTCTTTATTTGACTGTAACTCACTGGATGAAACTTTCGAGTTCTTAAACCAGGAGTTAAAATGTGCCACATGCTGACCAAGTTTGCAAAAGAAAAAGGTTTTGCTTCGATTATCATTTGTGATTTCCATGCAAGTCTTTTTGGATTTGGAAGATCAAAGTTTCCCTCCGTATTGAGTGTGACAGTTTTAAGAGGAGTTACGATGTCTTTGAAGAGAAATGCATATAAAAACATGTCATTATGTAAAGTGAATCTTGTAATATGTTGTTATAATGCCTTCCTGAATTCTGTGCAAAGGTGTAAAAGCCATAAAGGGGCAAAGAAAAACTCTTTGAAATCAAAAGGTGTTAGAAGTTTGGTCTTAGATGTTAATCTATAAGTAGCCATTTACAGAGTACAGAGACAAAGCCTACTGTCAATGTTTGGTGGTAAATTTTCCATCTGCATGTGAAGGAAGAGGTAATGATGCTATTATGTGGTGTAACCAAACAGTGGAACAGCTTGATATGTTGTAATATCCTCACTGAGACCTCTGTTAAAACCCATTTCCATAAAAGAAGCGGGGAGCTACACTTATTAAAGGAAGAGCAAGATTTCTCTTCTCAGAAGGAGACCAGGGAGGTGTCTGTGCACCATCATCTACACAGCCCCTCTGTGGTATCTATTTCCATGCTAAGGCTTGTTTCTGTTCGCCCGCAGAACGAAGGTATTACTGCCCTTCGTTCAGCAAGCTCCTGCACACATGACAGTTCATTTTCTGCATGATCTCCCAAAAGTCGATACCATCTTGTAAAGACAAATACCAGATAGCACTGGCTAACTGATGCAGTTTGGGGGGAACACCATTAATCATGCTCTCCTGGGGGGCGGGGGCGAGGTATGGGTCTCCCCAGTAAGTCTTCATGCATTAATAAAATCACCAGATGATCTATGAAAGTATTTGCAGCTGGCAGTGCCTTCATTACCCATGGTTCTGCAGGGTCTGGGAGCACAGGTCTGTATCAAACGAGCACAGAAGTAACTGGAGAAATCCCTGTTGTTGAGATAATGTGTTTGCTCAATTAAGAAGCAAGAGACAGGAATGTCATTCCAGGTCGACCACATTGTAGATGTGATATTTCATTGAATGAAGACACACATTGTTAGTGATACAAAGCATTCAAAACCGAACTTGCACTCTGAACGAACTGCAACCTTATAAATGTGAATGTGTGTCTGTTAGTTTCTCAAGCTTCGTTGCATCAAAAAAGACTGAGCAGTGACCTTCCGTCATCTTAGCTTCCCTTAATGTTTGCTTTCAACATAGCGGTTATGCAGCATGAGATAATCATCAGAAAATTCATGATGTCTCATTGCAGAAAAGCATTAGAATACCAACAATTGTCCTAATTTAGTTGATCAGGTGAGTGGCATAACAAATGAACAACCACTACACACTTAGTAAACACTCAGTGTAAAACACTCATGTTTGAGTACCTCAGCCGTTTTCTTCATGGATCTCCACTGTTGTGGTGATTGGGAATGTCATTCACTTCTGTGTCTTGTCTTTATGACTGTAATTACACCAATCAGCCAAAAAATGATGACCACTCACAGATGAATCAAATAACGTTGATTATTTTGTAACAGTGGCGCATGTCACGGTCTGAGATGTGATGGATGCGGGAGAAATAGGCAGGTTTAAAGACCTGAGTGACTTGGACGAGGGCCAAATTGCTATGGCCAGACAACTGGGTCAAAACGTCTCCAAAATGGCAAGGCCTTTTGGGTGCTCCCAGTCAACAGTGGTTAGTACCTATCGACAGTGACCCGGAGAGGGACAAACCATGAACCAGCGACAGAGTTTTGGGGATGTGCTGGAATAAGTCTGATCTGCTGCAGCTGCACTTCACAATTTATAGGACTTGTAGGAACTGCTGCTACTGTCTTGGTGCCAGATACCACAGGGCTCCTTCAGAGGTCTTGTAGAGTCCATGCCTTGGTGTGTCATAGCAGTTCTGCTGGCACATGTAGGACCAATAGCAAAATAGACAGGTTGTCAAAATGTTTGGCTCATCAGTGTTTACCATAACCAAGACTTTCCCAGGTAACCAATGACAATAATCCCATACAAAGATCAGAAAATGTAAGTGATCATAATGTTTAAAAGACAGAAATTGTGAATTCAAACCTTTCTAAATGAAAAGATATTTGAAGAAACAAGAAAGGCAAGCTTCTGCAGGTGTGGGAGGGTTACGGAGGGTTACTGGATGATATTAATTCAGGTTAGGTGATTTTAAACTACAAATCACATAGTTATAGTTTTTAAAGAAACATCACCCTATCAATTTATAGTACTATTTAAACGGTATACTGAAAGGAAAACTAAACACTGTGTGGGAAGTGTACCACATCTCTCTCAGGTTGTACGTGTGTCATTACTTACTTTTCTCAATTTCTTGTGAGGAGTAACAGAACTGTTAAAGTGTAACTTGGCATTCAGATGATCTACAGTAATCTGAAAAACCAGCCATCATGTGTGGCTGTTGACTCTCATTTACAGCACTCACACATGAAAGCTACCCAGCACTCTCCTGTGTGATGGCCATTGAAACACTCCTGCACCCCATAAGTAAGAAAAGCCCTCAGTAATGCATGGAATTATTTTACTTCGGCCAAGGAGGTTATGTTTTCACCCGTGTCTGTTTGTTTGTTAGTTAATTAGTTTGTTTATCAACAGGGTTACGCAAAAAGTATTGAACTGATTTGCACCAAACCTGGTGGAAGGATGAGACATGTTCCAGGAAAGAACCCGTTTAAATTTTGGGGGCAGATCTGGATCCTGCACTTTGAATTTGTATTATTTCTTGTGAAGTCTGGTGTATGTTTTCTGACATTGGCCTTAGCGGAGGTCTACAAACTACTGAGCGCATTTTCTGATTATTGAATGGTATTATTTTATCCTTGTTCCACGAATCTACCCCTGTTCCAGATAAGTATAAGTAGTGAGATTAGTCTGAGGTCCCAGAGCAAATTCATCATATGTTGAAGCAGACTGATAATCAGTAGAGCGCATACCTTCTCCAAGGCAAAAAATGCCCTATGTCGCAATGTTAAATAACGTGTAAAAAAAATTCCTGGATCTGCCCTTTTAACCAGATTCGCACCAAAATTTAATGGGTTATTCCCTAGACCATGCCCCATCCCTCCACCAAGTTTCGAGCAGACAAGCTCAGTACTTTGTGTGTAATCCTGCTGACCAACAAACAACCAACAGACATGGGTGAAAACACAACTTTCATGACAGAGGTAATAAATATTTCTTCTGGAGAGGACCATTACGACAGGGTTACTAGTCCTGTTGCATAATTCTTTAATGCATTTAAAGAGGTATACTAAGGTCTTAAATGACGTATTAAATGTCTACCAGTATTTGTGCTGGTGCCTTGAAGAATTCTGTCCATTGACAAAGCCTGATGTGCAGCGCTCTCAATGTATTGTGTTGCAATGGTGACTAAAACTGCTTGGTATCAGTCTGGGTGTATAAATAGAAATATTTTGTCTTCTGGTATGGTTGAGTAATTATTCACACATAAGATTAAATGAATTCATAACTTCTGAGAGCACTGAGTCATATATTTACTAAAGCCAAGTGTGAGCTGTACTGTATTTAAGATGGTTTGACATTTTTGTTTATTGGGTTTTTTTTTTTTTTGTTTTTTTGCTATCTCCTAAAAATTTTGTCTATTTTAACACTAATGGCTTTTGCCAGATTTGTAATTGATGCATGGATTATGTTGAGTGGCAGTGTTTTTCCTGTCCACAAAGTGCTGTGTTGTTAAAGAACACAGAAGACATAGGGTAGTGGTATGGGTAGATGGAGAGCTTACAAAATACAGAACGATGTCTCCAAAGACTGTCGTTTGTTTAGGCTACAGAAGCACTTTCGTTAAGGTTAGGTTAAGTAAATATAGTTTGGTTAAATATAGAGAGAGAAAATATGTCCTGTCTCATGTCACTATTGACTTTTTAAAATTTAAGCTAGATAATTAACCAAGTGCTTTGAGTTGCTTAAACACACCCATGAAAATGTTAATTTATGTCTTATTTGCAAGCCTGTGACACTTTCAGTATGAACATTTTGTGACTTTGTAGGTAATTTTATTCAAAATATATTCCTTGTCACATTGCTCGAGTGGCTTAAAGTGTGTTTGAAAGCATATTTACTGATGCAAATCGGTAGTACTGTATATAAACATAAGTTTCAGCAGTGAAGATATGCACAGCCATTTAGATCTCATGTTCTGGCCTGTACTATCATTGTGAATTCAAGAGCCAGTTAAGTTATTCAGCTACCTAGTTCCATTTATTTTTTTGATGCGTTTTCAACTGCTAGGTAATGAGAAAACTACTGGGAAGAGTTTTGTCATCATAAACGGCCATGAAGCTTAAAAAGTCTTGTTCCTACAGCCATTAGCAACAAGACTTTTTAAGCTAAGGCATTAATTACTGTATGTGTTGGTCGGGGCTGTCAATGATCTTTCATTTCTGGGTTGTTCATAGAGGTGGAAAGAAGGTATAGATTACTTAAATCATTGAACAATGTATGCATATCACTGCAAATATGAGGTTTTGTTGTGCTTGAAGCTGTGTCAGTATACAGAGGAGTGTTAGTAGAGAAAAATAGATTTAGATTTAGGGTTCAGATTATTTTGCAGAGGAACTCGGGAAGCTACTATAGAATCTGTCCTGCTTCTGAAATTAGGCTTTGGCCAAGATAAAATATAATCTGTACAATAGACTGTACATTGTTCTGACTTTCGTTTTCATCTGTGCTTCTGTTGTTGACATATTGGTAGAACAGTTTCATGTACTCGACTGCACACAGTTGTGATACAAATGAATACAATCCCAGGCCATCTCCTTCTGTCATAGAAACTGTTACTAAGAGTCTCGACATCCTGACACAGTGTCAGAGCTGAATAGCTTCCATTGTATCTCCACTTATCGCAGAGTGTGAATTAAACATGGTAAATCAGTCTTCTGTAGAAACTGAATGAATCTGTTTTCACACTGGAAGATAAGCATTATAGCATTAGATGGGTACGAAAGTTTCCATTTGGAAGTCTTTTAAATCTTATAAGCAGCATTCCAATTGTTGGCAAATCAGAGCAAAGAGTTACGATATGTTATATAATGAAGAGCTGATAAGGGTTAAGCTCTCCCACAAAACTCAGCCAGCCCACACTGATATAGGACAGGCATAGGAAGAGCGAAACCTGAAAAATGGAGCTCATACAGTGGAGAGTCATTGAATATACCGGAATCAACGACAGACAATATAAATGCTTGAAATTAAGCATGACATGCAAATGAAATATATAATTTAACGACGTTGCATTTCTGATAACTGATTTCCTCATGCATTGTTTGCATTTGCTCAAAGCGTACTTAATTAACTGTCAAGATACAATACTGACGCTGATCTAAATTCTGAATGTATCTCATCTTTGCATGATGCATGATGTGCCTAAAATTGGGAGCACAAGCTTTGATAAATAATTTATCAGTTATTTTCAAATACAGTAGATTATGTGGCATGATTTATTTTTCATTACATTTCCATCCCATTCATGATTTTCATTTATAAATCATCACCTCTTTATTTTATTTTGACTAAGATTAAAATGTTTACAGCTGATACTTGGTTCGTTGGATAATATTCCACTTACTTGGGAGCAGCTCGTGGATTGGGAGCAACAATTCATTTGAGTACTAGCAAATAAGATGTAGAGCCATCAGCGGAGTTGATGACAATGTCATTAGCATTGTTAGATCCCAGAATACGACAACATAGTTGTTGACACTGAGCAATGAGTCACTTTCCATAAACAAGAGCTTCGCAATTATGATGGTACGGTGAACTTTATTTATCCTCAGGAGAAGTAGGTAATTGCAGCTGCAAAGAACACAAATGGATAAAATACTGAAGAATAAAGAAACAACATCATTATCATAATACTGAGTTTTTATTGGTGGGAATGACTCTCTGGTGTTTTTTATGGGCTAATTCACAAAGAATGGCAAATTGCAGATTGCATCTAGAGTACATCATAATGCCAAATAATGCCATAATGTTTCATTCTGCACTGAATGTCACATTTTCAAACACAATTTCTGAATGGGTCTAATTATAGAGTATGTACATAAAAGTTCATTTTAATTTTGACCAAATTATAAGGATGAAATGTAAGTACTATACCTAAGTACAATTTTGAGGTACTTGTACTTTTCTTCAGTACTTCAATTTCATTCTGTTTATTACTTCTTCTCCCTAATTTTCAGTTGGAAATATCTTAATTTTTACAGCAGTACATTTGTTTGACAGCTACAGCTACAAACTAACAAACAAACAGACACAGGTGATCATATAACCTCCTCAGCGGAGGAAATAATGGTCAGATAATATAATACAGTACTCTGACAGGAACCATTCTGCCACATAAGGAGTACTTTTACCTTTGATACTTTAAGTATGTTATCTAAAAGTTTTGTACTTTTAATCAAGTAAAATCACAAATGCAGGATTTATAATTAAGTATTTTTTATGGCTATTTCTACTTAGCTTTGTTTAAAAGAAAACTCTTTTAGGGGCACCTCTAAGTTATGTTTACATTCACTGTTACTCACCAAAATGGATTGTGTGTATCGTTGAGGTCTAACAAATGTGTTGAATGCATTTCCCTTCCTCATAAATCATTTGTCATTTTTTTTTTTTTTTTTTTAAATTCAGTGTTGTTTATATCCATGTTTACCAAGCTAGCAGTCTTGTTCACTGCCTTTGCTGGCGCATTGCTGCGTATGGTGGTGTGTTATCGCCGCCTGTAGATCACTGTGATAGTGTGAAACCATTGGCAGGAATATTTCCTTCACAACTGTTATCAGGTTTTACTGATTGAAATAACATATAGCATATGGACCACCATGTGTAACTCAAAGAACCTGCTAGCTTTTTATGATCTTAAAGGACCCTAAGCCATGCACTGGGCAAATAAACAAAATTTAAGATTTGTTTAATTCGAAATATCTGACAATGAAACCTGTTTACGACTTGCTCCATCAAAAAACATGATATGTAACTGGTGCTAATACAAGCCAGATGGGTTGTTTTCCTCCAACACAATTTTAATCTTCTTATAGAAATATTAGAAAGTCTTATCACAAGGACCTATTTATTGTCAAATGTCATAGTTTCTATATCTGACGATCAGAAAGATTGTGCTACTTAAGAGGAAAAATGAGTGGGCAATTATTATGTCAAGATTTTAAAATTTCAGAGAAAGCCATAATAAGATAAAACTTTGCTAGGTTAAAGATAATAGGAAAGGTTAGATGATAAAAGGGTAACACTGTGATCTTCATGGGTATTCGTGAATCCCTGGTCTCTTCGCCTACACGTTTGCTTCCTCCATATTTTTCAGATGAAAATCCCCATGTATAATGAAGACCACATAGAAGATAGTTGTTGGCTGCCAAGATATCGCTCTAAAATGAATTAAGCTTCAGAATAATTTAAACATGGCAAGATCTGCATAAATGGAAAAAAAACCCCAGGGGGAAGACAGAGACCTCAGCATCACCTACAGAAGAATAAATGTAGATTTAACAAAAAATAATACTCTTGCTACGCTTTTGCATAAACTTAACCTCAGGCAGCATGTGCACCAAAAGGCAGCAGTCCAGACCTATTGGCTGTAATAACTCTGTACTATTTAAAGCTCTATCAGTTTGAATGTTCAACCTGCAGTGTGTCCTGTAAGGCATGCAGGTTAGCATGGAGCAGCTGCACTTTTCTATTCTGTTGGCTACACTATTAAATATTTTTTTTATCTTTTCTGTTAGGCTGATATCATTTCAAGTATGGCTCATCGTGGAGCGAAATCCCATTTTAGCTGTAAGTTTTTACAACTCACTTAACCACACACATTCTCTTCTTCCATCCGCCCTCCCTCCCTCCCTCCCTCCCTCCCTCCCTCTCTCTCCTTCCCACTTTCTCCCCCACTTCGCTCCCCTTCCCTCCCTCTCTCTCTTCCCACTCTTCTCTCCCCAGCTTCCTGTGCTCTCGGAAGAGGATGATAAGTATAATCATAAGTGACTGGTTCAGCTGCTTGAGCTGTCTGAGTTACAGAGACCGATGTATTCTCACGATATCCAGGCACAGCTGTAAATGCGGGCGCACAATCCTCACAAGATGAGCCCACAAACACACAGACACACACAAGTATGCACACGCCCACACTCCAGGTACTTCATTTTACATGCCAGTTGTTGTTAAAATGCCATAAACATGAGCGGATTTACAACAGAAGGCAGTTAGAGATCATTTCTGCAGCACTACAGAGAGGCTTTCTCTGTCTCCAGGGAGAAGATCTCTGCCCTAACTGTCTGCATATAGTCTTACTGCGGTAGTTAGTATCTTTATTTGCATAAGATGAACATGCCCGCTGTGTATGTGTCTTTGTATTTGTTCAATGCTTAGATCTGCGTGAGAAACTGTAGGTATGTGTACGTAAAGAGTATGTTTACACATTCACAATCATTTCCTCTCATGCAGTGGCCGTGCCTGGCTGAAAGTCTCCCACTATGCCATAAAACATAATTAGCCATCAGCAGAATGGGACAAAGAGGCAAAAGCATGACTTGTTTACAGAATGAAATTTTAAAAAAAAAAAAGAAGAAGAAAAAAAGAATGAAATAGCTGGCTTGTTGACAGTAGATTGAAATTGACTGCAGGGCTAGTAGACCATTACCACGGTAGTAACCTATTTCATTTCTCAGTGATCTTCACTGAACGGGGAAAGTGATATTTAATTGTGTGTATGGACAATGATCAGCCAATAAGAATCATTTTTCAATGAAATGGAATTTAAATTGAATCCTGGAGAATGTGTCTCAGTTTCGGACGAGATATCGATCACAAGGGAGACATCTCCCTGTACACGGGCAATGTTCAAATGTTGTTCATCTGGTCAGCATAGCTCTTCGAGATGAAGCTCCAAGGGAGTTCCCACTCTATTCCTCAGCACAGAATGAGTCACCAGGGACAAGATGGAAAGCTTTTTTCCTCAACATGGCACCTGCACTTAGTATCTGTCAGTGGCTAGGCTGCATATCCTCGGGCTCAATTAATCAGAAGCCCACCTTTGGAGAATTGTGCCCTGGCCCACGTTTAAAGGTACCTGCTGCCGTCTGTGCCAGTTGTAACCCTGGAAAGGGACAAGTGGAACAGGGTGGCCTAACTTGGCAGGGGGGCAAGATGGTGTTAATACAGATTTTGGGAGATGATTTCCTCTGAGGGAGATCCAATCCAGTGTCACAGCGTGGTGCTGAGGAAGTGGTTGAGCATCCGACTGATTTCTGAGTTTCTAATTCAATCTGTTCCAGATCAGCAGGGGGGGTCAGTGTTCATGCCAAGGAGTGACCTTCCATTATGTTCTGTGGTCACTGAGGATATGTTAGGCCTATTGATTAGAGACGCAAATAGGCAGCAAATAAAGGTCCCAAGAGCGAAAAGAGCAGTGGATTTGTCCTTCTCTCCTTTAGAATTTCGGCAATAGATAATCCTCTAGAACTCAACTATTTATTATCCAGTAAAAAAAATATGTAACATTCGTGTGTGTTCAGCTCTGCCTGAAACAAAACAGACTTTCAGTGTCATTGGAGTGAACATCTCAAGAATGATGTAGTTAGATATCCTGTTAGACTGCTCTGATACATTGCTGCCATCTAGTGTTTCTAATCAAGTGCATAGTTTGATGACCAATGTAGGCTACAACTGTGTACTAACAGCCTCAGTAGCAAACAAATCTTTTCATTTGCCTTAGAATTAATAAGTGACACACAACCAGCACCAGTAGATGCTAACGAAAAGCCCTGTAGAGCTATAATTTGAATTAAAGTGAAGATTTTTTTGTGGTTAAGGTGATAACAAATCATTTCTGTGTTGTTTACGACATCTGCAAATGTGTATTTTCTGCTTGCAAGCTGTAAGATTGAATTCATAAACTTGGCTGAGCCCAATCTTAATTAAGAAGATCTTTGAAATAATTCAATCTAAATCATTTTTATAGTTGAAATACAATTATCTTTTATGTGGTCAAGAGGTCAGCAGCTCTTCTCATCTTCTGGACACTGTGACAGTCGTCAGCATTAATGTGACGGGGCAAACAGTAAGAATCTCACCATCACTTTCTGCAATTTTGACAATCTCATTACCAATAAAATGTATTATTCTGTGTGTCGCTACCAACTAATCAGCTCCACTTATAAAATCCTGATAAAAGTGTCCATCTAGTTTCACCTCTCTGTCCCCGGAGGAATACCTAATTGCCACCGCCTCCCTTTTCAAAGTACTTCTTCCTCTGCTCCATGTAAACTTGTCACATTAATCAAAAGGAGGTACATTGACTTTTATCCTCAAACACAGATAATATAAATCTCTCTGTCTAGGGGTGTAAAGAGTCATCAAAAGAAATGAATGTTTGAAGGTTTGAGTGTTGCAATTCATGCTCTCGATTCTAATCAAAAATCTGCTGAGGTGGCGATTTGGCAACTTTATTAAACAGAAGAGCTGGTGTGTAGTCACGTGATTGTCGTCGGTGCATTTTCTAGTGCAGAAATCATAGGCAAAAAGACATTTTTTTCACTTGTAATTACAGTTACATTAATACATTATTGACCTGTTCGCCTTATACATTCATCCCACCCCGTGTCTGCTTGTTGTTAACATTTCTTGTCAGGAGTTTTCAGTTAGACCTCCTCCAGCACCGAAAAAAATCCACAGATCTCCCCATAACTTTTCTCCTGGTTTGCTTTCTCCTCTGTCCTTCTCCTCTACCTGTCTTTCAGAGTTTTCCTTCAACTGTCTTCGAGACCGTGATGTAGGGAATCGCCTTCATCAGAGTTTCTGTCTTCTTCATCTCTGGCCTTCTACACAGATCTCGCTCATTTCCTCCCTTTTCAGCCCGTGTCTCTCCACCCTCTCTCATCTTTCAAAACCTTCCCGGCTTCTCTCCCTCCATCTTCTCCATTTGCTCAGACGCCTTCTTTAGCTCCCTTCAGCTCTGTTTTATTATTCTTTTCATCCCTCTCGTCTTTCATCTGCTTCCCTAGTTCACTTGTTCGCTTGCAAAGATTTTTGAAGTCTTGAGGTCATCAAGAAAACTTCTTCAACTGTTTGCTTCTTTTCTCCAACCATTCCCCTCTCCCTCTTTTTTCTCACTTCATTCAGAATTATTCCTCAGTAGTTCCCCATTCCTCTCTTTGGAGTTCATCCTTACTTTCCCACAGTTGGGCTTTCACATTCTCATTTTGGACTTTTTCTTTATTGAGAATGTCTCTTGTTGGTGTCTCTTTCTTTTTCTGCTATTTGTTCCTTTTCCCTTCTTGCTGTCGGCGCCTCAGTTACAATGCAATTTCAGTTTTTCACAGCATTTCCGCTGCAGTAGTCTTTTCACTGCCTCTAGTAGTTTATCCTTTGATTGAAGCTCTTGCCTTTTCCATGCTGCTCTTTTTCACCTGTTTTCATAGTCATGGTTTTTTTCTTAATATTGCTTCATCTACTTTCAACACTTAAAGTCGGGTCTTCATTCAAGACCCCACTTTGTATGTTAACAAATTGTCTATATATACAGTACATACACACATTACATTGCATAATCTTTAAATATTAATATTAATAGAATGCTCTAGAAGAATTAATCAGAATTCATTCATTCGTGGTGCCTCCACTACCTCACTTTGTCAAGCTAACCAGGACTTGATTTGTTGTTGTAATAATGTTAGTGTTATGTTGTAATGTTAAATTAATGTTACAGCAGCCAGCTGTGTTTCTAAAAGACAGAAAAAAATCAAAAAAGCTGCCCACAAGCCATGATAAATAAAAACCTCTTGCACATTTCCCGAGCCATCGTGTTACCGGTATTATTTATTCATTCATGTATTTATTTATTTATAAAAAAGGACAGAATATATGAAGTTTATGACAATAGTGTTAGTAAATTGTACATTCACCACAACATAAGATGAATCGGCATTACCCACTGCTACTGCAACAAAATTTCCAGAAGAGTAATCAGGGACCAGAAGAAACCAAGGTAAGTCACCAAGTGGGACAGACAATAAATGAAGAGAGAAGCACAGAGTCTATTGGTTGGCTGAGCAAGTGTCGGGTACTCAATGTCACTCTGGGCACAGACCTGCATAAGTGCACTTGTTAGACACCCTGTCCCCTAATATAATCCACAAAAAGTCCCCCAATCGTAGCAAACTTTGTGACAGTTAGACATAGAGTACCTTATCTCTGCCAAGTATAAACAGGAAGTCACATCATTGAGCCATTTTTTTTTTTAAAGACATGGAGGGGATGAAAATTTACAATTTACATTGACCGTCATGTGGTAGTTGAAAGCAGTATTCAGACCAGTATAGCAAAAATGCAGTCAGGGGCGACTTGGTTGCAAAGTATTCCCCTGTGCCATTGAAATATCTCCAGAAGAGGTGAGTTAAAGTCCCATCCTCCAACTCACATTCGTAACATTTAGGGGAAACAAAGGGGTAGATCTTATTCAGCTTGACCTTTTGAATAGTGTAATAGGGTGCATAGTTTCAAATTGTATGAGCTGAAGTATAGCATTAACGGAACAATCCTTAATTCTACTTAGCCCTTTTCCCCAAAGCCCAAGAGGTATTTTAGAGGCACTTTCTCTGCCCCATGCATCCTTGAGAGATTCAGAGGAGATGTTCTCTTTAAAGATAGTGACCAGCTGTGATATTAAATGTTTTGAGGTGGGAGCTACAGATGTGTTCTTAAAAGGCATAGATAGTGAAGTGGCGCTTTCTGATGGCTGTGGCGCTCAACCGCAGCGGGCTTCGGTCTCAAGCTGCGGTTGGCTCTGTCATTTTTAACAGGCTTGTCAACATTATCCTTACGAAGGTGCTCAGGAATCAAACGTATTCTGTAGGATGGCTACCCTCCTGCCCTTCTTTAGTTGGACTTTAGTTATCTCCGTACCTTGTGCGGTGATGGCTGCCATTATCTGGTCTTTGCTAGCTGCCTTCAGGCTGGCATTGGTCGGTGGTTTCTGAGGCTTTACTTTGTCCTTTTTGGGTTTCATGGTTAGCAAATATGATAAGCATAAAGCGACAGGTTTAACTCAGTGTTCAAACAAAACATAAAAATTGGCGCAGTAGTTTAAATAATACTTTAGGGAAGAAACAACAGAGCTCAAGAAAAACCCGACTATACGATGACAATGCTCCTCTTTGCCTCTTTTGCAGAGCTGAGCACATACGTTTATGAATTTGATGATAGTAGCATTAGAGATGTTAAAGGGGAATGGTTTTTGGGGAAGCTCAGGTACCCTTTTTTTTGTTTTTTTGGCAGCGGAGGACCAGTTTTTCATTTCATTTCATTTTCAAACACATCATTTTCACATAACAGCTTTGAGAACTGAACCACAGTTACAGCCAATGTTTTCTGCTGCACCAGATCATTATAAGATACAATCATTATGTGCCGCAAAGATCTGCAGTTGCTGTGTGATGATCTGTAATCTACTGCTCTCTTGATGGCAGTTTGAAAGTTCAGTCAAGGACACAAAAACAACTCATAGTTATCCTTGGGCCAAAATTGTACAAGAAGTATTTCAAATCATTTTAAACGTGAAAAAAATAACTCAAGCATTAATTACTCAAAGCACTCATGCGTGATTTGATGACACAAAGTCTAAATTTTCTAATGAACCTAATGTCACATTGACTCTCATGTCTTTAATAATTTAAGTAAGAAAATGTGTCTAACTAAGACAGATTAAGAAAGGTTAAGGTATTAGTCATTTAGTTGTTAGTCATATTAGATTAAATGCAACAGAATCTGTATTACTGAAGCTCCAGTGTAATGTTTAGTGTGATGTGTTAACAGTGTGATGCCTCTGCAAAATGAAATGCACAGCGTGGCTTTTGTTGTACATGTCAAGGTTAATAAATGTATACTGTCACTGCAGACCATTTAGCTCTGAGTGTAAGTCTCACAGCAGCTTCCCTTGTCTGTTTTACACAGACAAGCTGACAGATGTACAATCCTCTGTGCGACTTCCGCTGCTCCTCTCCCGTGTTCAGACTCGGTCGGCTCTCAAAGCCCCTCCCCTATGCTACCACCTTGACATTCCCAGACAGGTAAATATGAACAGTATCTACCCTGATTACCCCGAGCAGAAGCGGAAGGCGAGGACAGCAGCACAGTGAAGAAGATTACGCACAAAGCTTCCCGTGACAAGTTCAAAGCCATCTGTTGGGGTGAGGAAAACCTTGGTGACAAAACTCAGGAATTTAATAATCACAAACAAAAAAGAGAGTGGCACAGCAAATTTCCCCACTTTACCCTTTAACACAAAGAGAGATATGTGCAGAATCCTCAGTGATGAGTTCAAGTGAGGGAGCACGTTTTTAAAAGCCCAAAATTAAATTGTTCCTCTGTGACTTTTACTCTTTCAATACGAGAACTCTTTGATGTATCTGCAAAATGTGCAGAGGAATACTAGACTATTCACATGGCACACTAAATGTTCCGAGAAAGTTAAGTGAATGGAAATATAACTGAAATAAACCCATTTATGTAAGAAAACTATTTTGGAAATTGAATTCAAGATTCAAAGATTTATTGTCATGCACCGATTAGCCCTGTTTGTCTTCTCCATCATTTTCTCTTCTCTCTAGAAAAATTTACTTACGCACTTAATTTTTTTAAAAATATCAAATAACTCTTAAAACAAGTATAAAAAGGAATTAAGTATAAAAATTAGAAACCTGTGTAATGACAGTCCAATGTGCAGCTAACTTGGAAAGTCTGCCCCGTGTAAATGTACCGTATCTTGCGTGCAACTACTAGTTATTTTTGTAATCAATTAATTTCCTGATTACTTTCTCGATCAATACTTTGTCAGAAAATAGTACAAAAATGTCCATCACAAGTTCTAAGAGTCCATGGTTAACCTTTCAAATGTCTCGTTTTGTCAGACCAACCAGTGTTTCTCAGACAAAACCAGAAGATAAGTTTTACTATCGTAGAAGATATAGAAAACCAGTAAATATTTACATTTGAGAGGCTGGGACCAGTTGAAACTGTTGCCAGTGATTTTTTTTTTTTTTCCTCGTTTCACTACTCGTTTCAGTTTTATTACATTTAGATGTGCAACGCAATACATTAATGCAAATGTTAACTTCTAACTATATTGAGTTTGGTCTGGGGCTAATTAATAGTGATTATTTTCATTGTTATTCATTTAATGTTAAAAATGTAAGAAAATAGAAAAAAACATTCATCCCAGTTTCTCTCTAAAACTCAAAGATATTCTGTTGACAAAAATATAAAAGTGGAAAAGTTTTGGGAGGGTGCTGATTTAAAAAATAAAACAGCAGTTTTTTGGAATATTTGCTTGAAAAATTACTTAAACGATGAACCGATTATCAAAATGAGTTGCAGATTATTTTTCTGGCAGTCAACTAATTGATTAATTGACTAATCCTTGCAGCTCTAGTATGGTCATGATAATATGATATTGACCTGTGATATCTTTTCATCAATAATAAAGTGAACCTTTGCAATTGAGCACATTCTCATAAGAGCAAATTGATATACAGAATTCCCTTTTAATTACATAATATCAATAATTTGTTTCCATATACTGTGTATAAATGTCATCACGTGTTATTGGTCTGTCTGTTTATGGAGATGACTGTAAGAGTAGTTAAAGCAGAAACAGACAAATCAATCAATCAAACTTTATTTATAGGGCACAAGTCATACAGCAAACGCAACTCCAAGTGTTTAGCATGAAAAAATAAGTGAAGTGACTTGTCTGCTTTTTACAAAGTTGTTCTGTCAAATGATCTAGTCAAACTATCAAACTATTTCATCCATAAAGTGAATTTAGCAAATCACAAATAATGATGCCCATGCCTAGAGTCTGATTAACCGCTCGTTGTGAATCAGCCACTCATATGACTCATATGACTCACTCATATACATTAATTAAATTAGTTCTTTTGCTTTTGTTCGTTAACACAATGTAATTTGTGTACATACTTAAGGTTAATCTTGTTTGACAGTTTGACAATTTCAGTTTTCTCCTCATCTCATTGTTTCTGCAGCAGCCTCAAGTAAAGCCTGTTTATAAAGATGACATGAGCTGACTTCCAACAGCAACATTAAATACCATATACTTGCCAGCTTAAATTAAGCCACTAGTCGTGTAGATTAAAAAAAAAAAAAAAAAAAAAAGCACAACAAGGACATTAGCTTTAATAGCTGCAGTAACATGTATTTAGGCAAATTCATAATTTGCTAGGAGATCTGAGAGTCTCAGTGGCACAGCAGCACAACAGAAGGTAGAGGCCTCTTCAGGAGTGATTAAAGTGGTATTTCCAGCAAAAAGGAAACACGGCAGATGCACACTGATGGTACTGAACACTTTTTCTGCCTCCAGTTTTTTTTTTTTTTCCCAATCTGCACTATGAACTTAATTTTCTTAAACATCATTTGAGTTATCCCTCGAGCTTCATATAGCCAGAAAGATATAGAGGAGTGTTTTGAACTAGAGGCTTGATGTTTCAGTTCAGACTGGATGGGAAAATCTGGTTGAAGAGGCCGGATAAAAAAGGTTTTCTCCTACTTTAACAGCGACCGTGCGTTTGTGTTTAGTCTATAAGATACGACAAAAATAAGGCAAAAAAGAAGAAATCTCATCCAAAACAATGAACCTTGATGAACAAGTCTTTTATTTTCAAGTCAGTAATACCCTGTAGTATCTATCAGGAATTAAATCTGTATTGATTTTTAAACCACTCTCAGTCAGCTTAATTAGATGTAAATATACTGCAGCACTGAAATATAATCACCTTATTGAGTTGACATGGTGAACGTGTTAGCAAACAGGTGATTGACAAGGGCTGTAACTAATGATTATTATTACGATCACTTAATCTGCTGATTATTTTCTCAATCAGTCGATTAATGACTGAGTCTATAACATGTCAAGACGTATTCAGAATATTTGTTTTGCCCAGGCGATAGTCCAAAAATATTCAATTTACAATTATAACAAAGACAAGAAGCAAATCCTCAAACTCCATAAGGTGCAAACGGACAATTTTTGGTGTCATTGAAAAATTATTTTTTATGATTAATCAGTCATGAAAATAGTTGACAATTAATTTTGTGTTGAATGACGGACCGTTTATTTGACTAATCATTTCGGCTGTGCTTTTTCAAGCGGAGGTGGAGCAACGTTGTATATCTGGCTCTTTAGCTGATAAATGCTCCACTGTGTTCACCTGCTAGTGGCTCAGCTTTGTCAGCTGTTTGTTGCTAGGCTGCTAGTGGACAGTGGGTTTATTGCAGATTTTGGCAAAAAAAAAAAACCAAAACAACACCTGCGCTTCTGCCAAGGGTTGATGTGAGTGTTAGGGGTGAACCAAAACAATGTTGTGGATCAAAAAACCAAAGCAGTGCATAGAAAGACGTTAAAACGCTCCAGAGAGCTGAGGGGAGTTGCAGAGTAGGTTTACAATTTCATCACTGTGAGCAACACATTTTACATGACATGCAGTCATATTAGATTCACGGTTATTAGTGCAGCTTTAAGGAATTCTGTACTCCGCCTTATTCTGAAAACTGAACTCTGCCATGTCAGCTGCATAAATGAGGAGGGAAAAAGGTTGCTACGAGCCGTTTTTAAATCATTTGTGTTGCCTCTCAGGGACAGCTGCTGTACAGAAGGTGTAGATTAGACACACGCTATTGCCCTCAGCAAATTTCCACATTTGCAAAAATTTAACAGATTCAAAAGAATGTTTCCTCTCACATACAATAAAAAAAAAAAGCATATAGACTCAATAAGCAGTAATACCAGACGGGATAAATTTTGATCCAACTCGTATACAACTGCTTCAACTCAGCGAGCATGAAATTCTTGTTTCGGAAACCCGCCACATTTCAGAGTGATTTAGGTCCAGACTTTGACAAGGCAATTTAAAAACTTTAAATTTCTTCCTCTTCTGTAGTCAGACTGAAGTTCAGTTTGTGTCCCAGATCATTTTCTTTCCACATGACCCATTTACCCCTCAACCTCAGCTGTAGAAAGATGGTTTCATGTGCTCCTACGAGAGAATCAGTGTTTTTCTCTCTAGAGCCGGATTCAGTGCTCATCCAATAATTGCAGCCATCCAGGTTGCACTAAATCATCCCCTTAACTATAACCCCTCTGCCATTTTCTTCGACTTCTTCTCATATTCCACTGGAACTTTATTAATTTTATTCATGTTTTGTACAGCATGTAGTGATTTCTGCCTGGATGTTCCTCTGAGGCCTTTTGCTTCTTACCTGGGTGACTTTCACTTGCTTTTGGAACCATTCTGGGAGGCTGACTGATATTCGGCCCCAGTATGATTGATATTTGGGGTGTGTTCTGACTCCCAGAGCTTGGAGTAACCTTGATTAGTTCCCGTTACTGAAGCCGTAGTGACAGATTTTGGCCACTTGATGTTGCCACAGTTCGTGTGTGTTATCTGTACCAATTTAAACAAAGATTGTGACTAATAATTGCGAGATAAAAATTAAAAACATACTGGGAAAGCCAGTGGAAGAGGACAATTAATTATTGTCAGGGAGCCTAAAGTTTCACCCGTTTCTGTAACACAGGCATATGAAGAGCTAATTTATGTACTGCATGTTGGTGTGTGGGCAGCATCTGTATCTGCCTACAGTTACTGGTTGTATTAATGCAGTGCAGTGCCAATTGCAACCTACAGAGGTCACTATTGACATACAAATTATTGATAGGTTTTAACACATAGGAGAAGCCACAAGGCAGGGTATGAAGCTACTGTTTAAAATTTTTTTTAACTCGACAAAGAAGGAGTGGTTAATAATTTGTGCTAAAATGGAATATATGCCATTTCTCTGTAATTGATTCAGAAGTATGGGGACAAAATGACAAAAAGAGACAGACTGTGTGTGTGTGTGTGTGTGTGTGTGTGTGTGTGTGTGTGTGTGTGTGTGTGTGTGTGTGTGTGTGTGTGTGTGTGTGTGGAGACAAAGACAGGTAAGAATGAGAAAGTGAAAGAAGATGCATTTGTGCATTTTACACAAATAAATGGCTGTCAGGTGAAGTATTGCCCCCTCTGGTGGCCGTAATGGAGATCTACATCTTCTCAGCAGAAGCTGATCGCTTTGCTACACATACAGTTTAGCCATTTCAGCAGTGTTAGAGGGACATGGGTTATTCTTGATGATGTGTTGATGCTTTATTTTATGCATCCTTTATTTTCCTAATAATTTCTTGAAGGTTCCTGGAAGCCACTTTGTAATTTAGTAATTACAGGGAAAATTGAGGCAAGTTCTGGGACAGGTATTTTAGTTAATTCACTTAGTTTATTGTTGATTTCTAGAGGATTTTTTTTTTTAAAGAAGGGCAACATTTAAACCCCTAAATATTAATTTATTACTGGAAACTTCTTTTTTTTTCTTATTAAGTGTACGCTGCCTTATTTAAGCCATATTTGCATGTTCAGCAGACCTTCTGTGCACAGAGCAGAAGGGAAGGGAAGGTACGCTTAGCATAAAGTGTACTTGATGATGGCCCTCTTTTTTCCCCATGTTAAGTAAGTAAGTTAATTAAGTTTTTTTCACGAACTTCTCTAGGAAATTATTCGCAACTTACGGCTCCATAATATAAAGTGTTCAGTTCTTTTGCTGTTTTTGACCTTAAATTGCATATTTCCTGATTGATATATTGATATATGAAATCTACAAAATGCTGATGCTGTGTGTAGATACTGAAACTTTTTAGCAGACTAATCATAGTAAACAAACCATCATGGTCTTGTTAAAAACATAGTGTGTTGGTGCACAGGCCTCTTTAATCCAGCCATAGTACTTGTTGTTCCAGGTCCTGGTCTTTTGGGGGGGGCTGCAGGAGTCATTACTACCTCAGAAAAAAGGTTGCCCCCTTGCTGTGCTTGCAGGGGTTTGTGGCTGAAAATCAATGCAAACTGAATCCCAGTAGTGTGTAGAATATACTGTAGGTTCAGTGGTGAAGCAGACAAGTGAGGCTCGTTGATGGTGCTGTCTCAGTACTGAAGGTTGCTAATTCAAGTCCTATTTAGTATAAACTCTTCTTAGAATTACTACTATTTGACAATACCAAGGTTGGGATTGTATTTTATTTATTTTACCCTGAACTGCCCTGTGTCAACATCATGTTAAAATTATATGTATTTCTATTAAACCAGAAAAAAATGCCCCTGTTATAGTTTCTGGTACTCCCTTTGTATTTGTGTTTTTTTTTTTTCTGTAGTTGTTACATTAACATCTGTGGCTCAGTTAAAAGAGTCTGCTCACGCTATCAAACCTAGAAATAAGGGGTTTTTTTTCCCCAGCTGTTGCAGGAGGGACCAAAGACAAAACGGTTCACAGTGGCACAGCTTCTTATATTTGGAAACAAATCTATCTCCGGTCACACCACAGGGCAAGCAAGTACACACACACACAAACACTGACAATGTGTCCAGTGGCTATTGGACTAAAAAGTACTCAACCTTGGACGTTTCAGCAGAGGTTAATCTCAAACTGACCTGAATGATCAACTAGGAAACCACACTAATGAGCCTTGAAGTGATTTGTTACAAGTCATGGGATAACGAGTTTGTGTGTGTGTGTGTGTGTGTGTGTGTGTGTGTTGGGGGGGTGTCTGTGGAAGGAAAAAGTGAGAGAACAGATGTGTGTGTGTGTGTGTGTGTGTGTGTGTGTGTGTGGTGGATCAGAGAGCATGACAGGCAGTGTGTGAAGTGAACATTTCCCACCACACAGTTGGTAATGGTTGCCATGAGAACCGACAGGGGCAGATGGTGCCCAAATGGTGCCTGGACAATCCTCACACACCCACACACACACACACACACACACACACACAAGATAACATGGAGTTCATGGTAAGGACTTGGCAAAGATGGATCTCATTTTGCACTAATGTTTTTCAGTGGTACTGTATGTTGCACTTTCTTTTTCTGTACTTTGGCGGATGAAGAGTTAAAACATGAAAAGTCAAACATGAGTGAACATGAGTTCAAACTCCAAAGGAAGCCATCTGGCCTCTGTCCAGTAATTTCTGTTTGGCACCGCCAGTTAAAGGTGTGCTTCCTTCACTCACACAAAAGTCATTTAAAGATGCCATGTTTGGTTCTTCAAAGTTGTGAAGTTGTGTCAAACAAATAGTTGGCAGATTGAACGATAATGAAAATATTCATGAGTTGTAGCTCTACAACCAATAATCATTTGACCCTACAACCAGTTATTGTCCATGTAGCCAAAACCTGATATACGTACTTTACCTTGTTCCTTTGTGTCATAGATCTTCATTATTGTTCAAGGACTATTAAAAACACATTAATCAACCGCACCTTTGCACTGGCTGACATGTTCCTTCATTACCATGAACATGGCCACTGTATTTTATTTTGAGTTGATCCTACATAATCCCTCGTACTGCTATTAATACTCACCAGTGCAATCTGCTAGTCTGCAGCTGAAAATAGCCCCAAACAAACAAACCCTATTTACTCCTGTTTGAGTAACTTTTGCTAACTGGCTTGGGGCCAAAGAGCCAAAACAGGCTGTGGAAAATGGAAAGTATTGACAGATGGACTAATGCATTGTTCCTTTTTTGTCTTATCAGGCGCTTTGTTGACAGTAAGAACTAGAACGGCACTCAGTAGAGCGCATACCTCCGCCAAGGCCGAATATTGACGAAAACGTCGATAGATGCCCTATCTCGCAATGTTAAGGAAAACGGTTAAAAAATTTCCTGGATCTGTGCTTTAACCAGATCTGCACCAAAATTTAATAGATCCTTCCCTGGCCCATGCTCCATCCGTCCGCCGAGTTTGGTGCAAATCGGTTCAGTACTTTCTGCTGACAAACAAACGAACAAACAAACAAACAAGCACGGGTGAAAACATAACCTCCTTGGTCAGAGGTAAAAATACAGAATATCGCCAACCTTACCCTTTCAGAAAAAGCTTGTCACAGGTAGTTCTCTTGGTTGTCTCTTATTAAAGTTACGATGACTTGGAGACTGGCAGAATCAGATTTATGCCTTGTAGATCATCAGGATGCGAAGCAAGTCGTAGTAGTAAACGTGTGCCATTAAAGACTATTATATTAGCCTTTGCATATCTATGAAAGGGTTATAAAGAATACTTTTAAGCATTATTTTGGTTAATGCTACCCTCATAAACAGGCCTGTACAGGTTTTGTAGATAAGAGTGAAGAAAGCATAGATTTTACTTAATAATCTAGTAAGGTTGTCTCTCTATTTTCCCCTCAATGCAGTGGCCCTCAGCCACCTCAAATCTTCGTGCCGTAGAAATCTCAGGCGTTATCAGGAATGCTTCCTGGTAAACTATGTATATTGGTAACTCTAAACTTCTGCCTGTAAGACCATTGCATACTTCCGTGTCTGTGCTTTTGATGTGTGAGAGAGTACAGAGCCACAGCCGAGCCGCGGGGCTTTGGCTCCAGAAGTGTGGCAATTGATTTGGCCCGATGTACAAGGTCAGACTGTGGAATAACAGACACACAGCGAGAAGGGGAAACGACGGAGGCAACAGAAAATGGACACGGAACACAAAAGAGGTGTTTTTTGATGGTCACAAGGAGATTGAAAAGAAGGTGACGATCGGTGTAATAATAAGAATAATAAGAATCAGACACATTTAAAACCTTTACTCTTTTTTTGCTGGGGAAGTTTTTTTTAAGTCCTTCACTTCGCTACAATAAGCAATTAAATAATAAAAATCTTTTCCTTTTCCCCGTTTCCCCCGTCTCTCTCTTTTCAGGACAACAGGGTGTCCTCTGGTTGAAAAAGAACAGACTCCCCCCCTACCAGCTCCAAGGATACCGATATGCAGTTGACCTTTGACCTCCCATAAGGAGTGCCTGTAAAAACAGTCTTTGTCAAGACAGAGTGGCATTACAGTAACTCGATGTGAACTGAATTAGGATTATTTCTTTTAGTTCTTAGGGTTATTTTTTTGGCATTTTTACTTTTATTGGATGATGGACAATAGAGACTTTGATGAGACAGAAAAAAGGGTTATAACATGCAGAAAGAACTGGACTAGGGACATTTGGATTGTTTTTTTTTTGTCTCCATGCTCATAGTGACACGTGAAGTTTGAACAGCTTAAATAGACAAGAGCTCACTTTGGGAATAGTGTGTGGATGCACAATGCTGTAGGCGAAGCTGTTTGAACACCTCACTTAAAGGTACCTTTGAACTCTGAAGTATCTCTGTCATAACTACAAATATTTTTTCAGCTTTAAAAGAAATGTGGCAAGCAGCTGTTTAAAATGGGACATCTCAGAAGAACGTGAAAGAAATTTGAGGCTCTACAGAAAAACAAATATAACCTACCGTAGGTTAAACAACAACTGTGTAGAGGAAGAGACAGGGGTGGCAATTTACAGATGCACACGATAGAGTATATGAAGTTCAGAGGTACTGTATATGAACCCTATCAGTCCTGGTGGAACGCCAACGTCCCGTTCACTGTTTAAGCAGCTTGTACGCGCACCGATTGGTCTTTTTCTCACCGTCAGTCAACATCTCCCCAGCCATGGTCCTTATGAACAAAATTAACTTGGTTGTAACCTCTCCTTGTGTGTTGTTATAGCAACCCAAGCAACATTTAAGACTCACTTTTGGCTATGTCCCATTCTTTCGAATGGGAAGTGAGGCTGCACAGAGTGAAGATTCTTTAGTGAACGATTCGTTGTTGTTGCCCTTAATCAGATTTCACCAGCGCTATTTATCGGGTGTGAGACTGAAGCTCATAGACACTTTTAGTTTCACCAAAAAACTCCCTCATAAATTACAGTGGTTAGCTGCTACTGTTCGTTTTTTTTCTAGGCGAGCCTAAATTCGACGTGTTTACATAATCCATTGAAAATCTTGAGTCCATCTATTCACTTAAAAGAAAAAACTTTATTTTTGTAATAGTCCTTGTTATTCGGAAAAAAGAAACTGTGCCACAAATCCATAATTGAGGCTTTGAATAAGTGGCTTTGAGAGGGACAGTTTTGGCCTGGGACTGAAATTAACTTGATATGAATGACCCACCATTGTAGCAGTGCTTGTAAAGATGATTTAATCAATGTTCCTATTTTGTCTTCTCAGTGTAAAAGTACAGTTTTTACCACCTTGATGAAATCACTTACTTTGACCCAGATTGAGCTGAATTTTACTGTGTTCCCAGTTTGATACGTTTGTGTGTGTGTGTGTGTGTGTGTGTGTGTGTGTGTGTGTGTGTGTGTGTGTGTGTGTGTGTGTGTGTGTGTGTGTGTGTGTGTCTGTGTGTGTGTGTCTGTGTCTGTGTGTGTTGAAGCATAGAGGACAAGGAATCATGGAGAGGCAGAGTTTGTAATTTCAGGCTTTGACGAGTGTGAAGCTGGTCCCAGCGTGGGTTGCTTCGTGTGTGTTGTTACGTGTGAAGTTGAAGGGATGGGTGCGAGTGTTTACTTGTCCTCTCACGTACAAGTACACACACATACACACACACAGAATACATATGCACAGAATACCCACTTTCACTTCTACACATATTCACCCTCTCACACTTGCAAACAGAGACTTTTTCAGTGGGCTACCATCTGTTCTCACCAGTCAAGCTTCTTGGCATCCCCTCAGGCCTGGGACACCATCAATGACTCTCTTTCCCTTCTCTCTCTCTCTCTCTCTCGCGTACGCACGCACACAAGCATGCACACACGGACACGCACACACGGACACACGCCAATCATGTACAGGCCGACAGACTGAGAGTTCACAATCACTGGCTCAGCACTAATAAACTCACTACTCAGTCACTCACTTTCAACAGTTCCAGATGGTAAATTTCAAAATATGTAATCTGTGCTTTTAAAAAGGTACATATTGTTTGTCAGATAATGTTTGCAAATTTTTATTTGCACATATTTTGACAATGCGACCCTCATCACAGGTGACAGTGAAGCTGTACTGTGAATGCATCTGCCCTCCAAAGTAAAATATGTTTTAAAATTCAAGATAATAACATTTGTGCACATTTTGTGGCATTTGTGCAACGTATATATTATATACCATGATAAATGAAATGCTACAATAATTAATTTATAAGTGATACATTTAACATGTTTTAGATTAGTATAAAGTAATAGTAAGAAAGTAATTGTAGAAACACCATGATGATATCCTCGGAAAGTATACGCCATACTGAATCAAGAAATATGTGTATCATGTCTGTGTGTACAGATTTGACTGACACTTTGACACAAAGTGCAGGACTTAGGGGCGAAGGGTTATTAAGGTACTGGACCTAACCTGCCACCTCAAGCAGTATCTTTCCCCTAATGCCCCACCTTCAACCTTCCTGCACGTCTGTACTTGTCTGTACTCGGGCACAAACTGTTTGGTGTTGGGTTGTTTTCAGTGTTTTCAGGTTACCCCGCCCGGGGGCATTTAGATATTGTTGTCAGAACAATACAGTTGTAAAGATTTAAACAAGAATTGTTTAGAGAAGTAGGTTGCTCCATTTAACGTCTTTTGTTTGTCCTTCACAATGACCATGATCCTTGGCAACACCCAACTCTGATTACAGGAGGAATACATGACCTTTATTCACTTCTGTTGGTGAACATTGCAAGAGCAGTGATAGAACTTTTCCTACGCATGACCCTGCAACATGCACACTGACAACTCTAACGCTCTTTAACTATGGTGTCCCGTAATTGTCATGAACAACATCAAATTTTGATAACAGAGATGAGAAAGTCGGCTAAATAGAGGCAGAAAGCCAACGAAAAGCTCTAGTGTTGAGGTAATATATCATGATGTTAAAACAGGTTCTCAGTGCAACATTTTGTTTTTCCTTACATGAACATAATACAGACAAAAAAAAAAAGGAGACTTGGCGTCATTCATCATTTACCGAACAAGCCGCTGTCACAGATTTAGGCACAGAGGACGGCTTTCACAGCCCCACATGCAGACAACTCCTTTAAAAAAGGAGTGGAAAGAGAGGATAGAGAGAGAGAGAGAGAGAGAGTGTGTGTGTGTGTGTGTGTGTGTGTGTGTGTGTGTGTGTGTGTGTGTGTGTGTGTGTGTGTGTGTGTGTGTGTCAAATCAAAGAGTAAGCCTGAGTGTTTTTGATGCTATTGTCATATCTAAGAGAGTCCCACGCTCTGTATGATACTCTTCATGAACCCAAGGCTCACGCACACACACAAACAACCAGAGACACACACACACACACACACACTTATACCCTCTTACCAGAACAGTAAAGCACAACACACAAGCTCGAACCCACACTTACTGCCAGAAGCACATCGAGCTTCAGTGGCCAGCAGAGTGTTTTGAAGTGTGTTTTTTTTGTGTTCATGGAAACTCATGTCGGCAGCAACAAAAGGCTGCAGAAGTGTGACACTCTTGATTGATTAGTTGGGCAGATTCCCACAGATCAAAAACCACAGCAATAAAAAGGGATATATTGTAGTGACTCCTTCACAAAAATGTGTTTTTCTTTTCTGTTGATTTTACCTTTATAATTATATTTGCTTCCTCATAAATGTGTAATAAGTTGGACCATTATCAATGTTGTTATCTGTCTAAACAAGATTAGGAAACATATGAGAAAAAAGCAACCAAAAGTTTGACCATAGGAATGTTTTTTCTATGTAAAACCAAAGGACTTCCTCTAGAAAAACCAGATGAAAAATGTTTTGCCACAGCAAACAAGCCGTTGCCTGTGTACAAGGTGTGCGTGGACTTTGGGCTCACAGTGGGAAACTGTTGCTACAATTTGGTTGCTGTTCAGCGAACGACTACCTCAAAATGCAAGTTTTGTTTGGTGTTGTTTTAGCAGGGGTACATAAAGACATTTGAAACAATTTTGTTTACTTATATTCAAAAATAGTGGTCGCTATCCTTAACCTTGCAGATAGACTATATCGATTTGTTATTTTACTGGTCCGTTAACAAGTGAAACCATAGATCCTTTTTAATTGGCTGAATCAACTGAATTATAATTAATATATGTATTTTAGTTGTAATTACCTGCCTAACTGATATCTCTGATTTAGATTTACACCTACGGGCTAACGTGAGTAGTTAAGGCCAATTCATAATTTTCAATGCGGACCCCGAATTGTAATATGAATGGAACTGCGTGCACATCCGCACGACGTGAGACAAGTCTGCGGCTGTCTGAGGAAATTATGTCCGAGCCTTTTTCTGAGCTAGTCACTAGAAGGAGGTCTATATATAGTTAGCAAATTAGCTTGCTTGCTACCTTACTATTCAGTTAGCTCACTACCTTTCTTGCTAACTAGATAGCCTGCCAGCTAGTTTGAATTATGTATATTCAAATTTGGACCAGTACCAATATTCTTGGCATTTCAAAAATGCAGCCACTTCTTGGGGGAACCACTTCTAGGAACCGAACCTCAGTAGTGGACAGGAACCTTTTTGCACCAACCAGAATGGACAGTTTCATAAGTGTCAGGTTTAGTGGTTACAAGAAGCACACGGAGAACAGCAGACAAACTTGTTAGCTTTTCCGTTTTCAGGGTTTGGTTGAGATTCCAACTAGAATGAGGCAGAAACGCAAAGAAAACAGACAGAAAGAGCCACAGACAATGAAGGAGAGATTATTAACCTTGTGCCGGAGGGGAAAAAAAACACCTGACCTTGAAGCAGAATATTATGGAGGGCAAATTCCCAATAGAGAAAAAATAATGAGTCTCATTTAATTGCAAGTTTAATGTGTCTCATGATATGTACAGAGGTGAATTAAATATATATTATATCTTTGAAGCCCTAATCTGTGATTGCTATACAGTGTCCTATTAAAGCAACTGTCGCAGGATGATTGATTTTACATGGTGGATCATGTCCATGAGGCTGTACTGCACTCTAGTACCAGGACCAGCAACCAGCATTTTTTTCAATTTGAGAGTTAATAGTTACTATAATTTTTCGCATTTGCGACCGTCATGACTGTGAAGATGGACCAGATAGAAATACAGTGAACAGTGAGACAAGGAGAGAAAAGTGCGTACACTGAAAAAAGAGGAGGATGTAGTGGTAGAGAGGCAAAGAAGAAAACTGGGCTGGTTACCAGACCCTCAGCTGGTTGTTGATAATCATGTTATCCGGTAGGCAAACACATTAGCAGCAAGATTCACCATTTACCACTCATCATAATCCCATGTAGTTTCAGTGTGATCTAAAATCTATATCATGACGAACTGTCACTTTTACCTAGATAACATTTAAGTGTAAAAATATTTTTTTAGTACACATCAGTATGTGACACATATTCTCCTGTTAGGATCATTTTTTACACGTCTTTTTAGATTAATTACCATTCGACCGCTAAAATTCCGGACAGTTATTGGACAGGAGTCAGTGGCACAATACATCTTTTGAATAAACTGTGTAAATTTATTGTCCCATTACCGATTAAGCTAATGACGCTAACATGCTAAGGAGTTTGCTAAGTGACTTGTAGCAAGTTTTTTTAGCTTGTTAGCTATTGGTATTTTAAAAATTTTAAATTTGTTCATTAAAATTCTTCCAAAAGATTCAAGTACAAAATTATAAATGACTTTCATAAGAGAAAGAAACCAATGCATTTCGAAGGGTATAAATCACATGTTGAAATAAAACCCTGCACGTGAGCCTGAAGGTTGGAGTTATGACTGTGACAATATCCTTCATGCAGTGTTCAAAACTATTTTTCTTTGATGGACCCCTTAATTCATTGTCTCCTTGTTTCCTCCCACCCTCCCTCCATTACCATTGTAATGCACATAATAATGATTCCTATCATATAAATCCTCTCTGCCCTTCATGTCACTCTCCCTCTCCTCTGTCTCTCTGGTGCATGTGATGGTTCTTTCCTCTCCACCCCTCTCTCATCCTTCCCGCTGTCCCTTTTTCCTCCATCACATCTTATCCTCCTTCTCTATTTCTGTACCACCATCTCCCTGCTCATTCCTCCCCTCTCTTTCATTTCATTTTCTCTCCATCTTGTCTTTCTACCTCTCTGTATCTCTTTCAAGAGTGCTCTTTGTGGTTTCTATAATCCTCTTTCTGTGGTTCTTTAATCTCCGCTCTTAAAAGGCAAGTAGCTGGGGGCCTTTTGATGGCCCTCGGATAACTCCCTGTGTGTGTGAATGACACTGTAAGTTTGTGTTAGTGTGGCTGATGGTGAAATTTTGCATAAAGAGATGCTCAGATCGTATTACTCCGTTGGCTCTTTGTGGCACTTCTGCTTCCAATAATAAAACTAAAATACATTTTGTCAATTCGCAATATCACTGTCAAGGTCGGGGCCACATCTCTTGCCCTCATCCCTCGATTTTCAATTTTTTTCCTTATTTTTCCATTGCCCACGCACAGTACTCCTCATTCTGTCTCGTTCCCCCTTTTTTCTTTTATTCTGCTGGACTGTCTCCTCAAGTTGAAGAAATACAGTATGTCTATTGATGGCATCCAGAATTTTAATAGGGATCCTAGACTGCCAGACATATAGTCTGGCAGAGAGTCTTTAAGTCCAAAATGAGATGATATATACTTTGCTGAGATTGATTTAAAAAAAAAAAAAAAAAGTTAATCCTTACCTTGCTGACCTTCAGTAAATACATCTTCCAAATGAGATTGAATTGAGAGTTTTTTTGAGATTGTTTAAAAAAAAACAAAACATAAGGAAAGTAAACAGGATTACTCAACTTTGATAAAACACACCAACAGAATGAGTGTGTCCAGCACATTACCTATAGGGTCTAAGCCAAAGTTGTGAACCTGTTTGGTGCTGTGTTGTTTTCATGTCTGTGTTCATTTAAAACATTTGATCCATCAAGTGAGCTTTTCTGTAGCTTTATTGTCTCCCAATAAGTGAGAAAGTGTTTTAGTTAGCAAGAGTAAAACAATAAATGCCCCTTGGATCTGTTGGATTGGCAATTGCCAAATTGACCTTTCTCAAAAGTGTCAAAGTCATTTATAGAGCTGTCCAGCAGATAAGTCTTTAAATCATACACACACACAAACTGGTTGGCAGTGACAAGAAGTATGACGGCATCAAATTGGTTATTTAATTCATCAGACTGCCTCTCTCTTTTTGTGTCTCTCTGTTTCTTTGTATCTGACTTTGATACTGTGTTCAGATTTGACTGTGATAGTGAAGAGTGGTGATATGAACCCTCACAACATAAAGGTAAGTAGGTCAACAAGTTTAGTTGTACCGGTGTCTTTTAGACCTTAAATGTGATTTGCTGAAATGGTCGCTTGCAACGCCTTTTTCCGAACTTAGAAGCTTTGCTGTGTGTTAAAGCAGTTGTACTTTAGAGAGCAACTTCAGCTCTGCGAAATTATTTATTGCCCTGTTATTTCAACTGGTTGTGTAAAGAAAAGGCTGAAAAAAAAATGCAACTGTGTTAAATTGTGCTGTTGGCAGTAGAAGACAGACATCTGTCAGAGTGTACATAGTGCTTCTCTGTTGTCTGAGTTTTAATGCTAATGCTTTTTATTTTTATTTTTTTATTTTTTTATGGATCCCATATATTTCCGGCTAATTTCCTAAAGTCTCCTCATAATTTCCTAAAAAATTGGCTGGTATTTAGCTGTATATGACAAGGTTATGTCCAGGGAAGGCCTACTCATTTTGGTGCTCGTTATAAGGGAAGTGGAGGAAGTGTTATTTAGAGTTTTTAAGGAAAAACTGGGGAATAACATAGTAGGTAAGTGAAAACTAGTTCATAAACGGATTAGGTTAGAGGACATTTGTTGTCGTGGTTGCGATAATAAATATGCGGTTAAGATTATAGGACGATCGCGGATAAAAGAAACACTGTTGACAGTCGGTGTGAAGCGGAAAATGAGCAGGGGTCTCCCGTGTTAAAGTCCAATGATTTGTCGGCCCACCCATCCACCCCGATCTCCTCCCCGTACGAACTTTGTTGCCATATAACATCACCTGACTTCATCCTTTGCTCCCATCATAATTACTACAACCACTGGAGAACTTTGTCACTTTCATTGTTCACATGTCATTTTGGGGCACTTGCTGAAAAGACTGATGATGTCTTTCACGACTGTGTGTCGCTTAATGACACGTAATTATGGGTCTTAATGAGCTGCTTACACATAAGATCTATGGTTTTTTTTATTTTTATGGGAGGACAGTCTGATTATGTTATAACAACCTACTGAGAATTGATCAACTGTATCATAATGAGCCGTGTGTATAAACCTATAAGTCTTTCATGTTATACAAGTAGAAGTTTTTCTTTGACAGGGTGTTTTTGTTTTATGAGCATCTGCTCTTCACAAGGCTGACCTCGCTCTGCCCTTCTTTCTGGACCTCTGTCTACACTCACTCACTCACACACACTCACACACACACACACACACACACACACACACAGACAGCACAGTCCAGGCTGGGTTTCTGGACCTCATTAGTTTTCCAATTAGCTGCTGTCATCTGTCAACCGTCCCCTCAGTTTCCTGAGGCAACCATGACACCACAGCCAATTCTCTGCCCTGATTCGTCTCGTTGGGAACAGGTGGACTTCCTGTTTGCTTTCCAGGGGAAAGTCAAGATGATTCCTCACCCTGAAAGTTCTCATGGCATGGTTTTCATGGCATAATAGATATTAGAACTTTTATTTTTTCTCTGAGCACTTAAAAGGATTTCTTGTCCATGTTGGCTTTCGGTTCAGTGTCAGAAACAGCCTAGGAAATAGCTGCCAAATGAGTGTTTTCTCATTTGCTGTTTCCAATGTCAAAAAATAATTTTTAACCTCAAGATCCTCCAACCTATTACGACTGTAGGAGACAGAATGTCTTGCCATTTTCTGCCTTTGCTAGTGAACATAGACATACGGCATGTCTTTGAACAAATAGCCAATGCCGTCAATTTCTCAAGAACATTCATTATTTGTATGTCTGCTTGTCATGAGGCCACCTGTCAAGAAAATGTCAACATAGCCTTAATTATAAGGTCAGATTTTATTCCACCACAATTTTCAGGAGGGGAAACTTGAAATTTGGAAACACAGTTAAAGTGAAGGAGTTAACCGAGATATTGACATTGGCCAGAGCTGGAGACTCTGGGGCCTAAAAACGAGAAAAACACAAATCACAAGATGGCCAACATCACAACCAAACATGGTAGTTAAGGGTGTGTGTGTGTGTGTGTGTGTGTGTGTGTGTGTGTGTGTGTGTGTGTGTGTCTGTGTGTGTGTGTGTGTGTGCGTGTGTGTGTGTGTGTGTGTGTGTGTGTGTGTGTGCTGCTGCTCATATTCACACGCCTGTGTGATTATGTGAATGTGATAGGTCTTGTGGTTTAATGATTACTTTGTGGGAAGAAATACTGTTCGCTGGCATTACGTTTAAACATGAATTTTGAGGCGTAGCATGTGGTCACATACACGCACACGCACGAACAATTACTCACACATCAGCCATAAAGTTGCTGTATACACACAGTAAATCAACAATAAAAACAAGTCTAACTGGCACTAATGGATTTAAGCTACCACTGAGTAATTTATCTGTACTGTGTTGCTATATCATTATTTTACTATTTTTTATTTTATATTTGTTTTATATTTGTTTTGTCTGTGTTCTGTAAATCAGCCACTCTCACAAAGACATAACTTTGCACAGCTCAGATGTGGTTCTTATTAGTTCACATTGGTTGAACTCGGCTGTTGAGCTCCCATCGCAGGGAGGGGAGAGGTTTGTCATACCACCAGTAAACCTTTGAATAAAAAAAATAAATAAATAAATAAATAAGGCTTCTTAGTGGAAAACAACACACACTGATTTTATATCCAGGCATTAATCTGGTCTGGTTATTGCTCTGTGAAGAGAGCTGCATACATTTGTGTATATCATCATAGTAACAGAAAAGTCCACATCTATCACATGTTAAGCTTGGGAGGTTTTCAGTCTTTTCCAACCGAACCAAAATGATCTAAAACATCTGAACCCCACCGAACTGCCACTACAACGTGGTTAAACCAGACACGGTTAATTATTTAACATTATTTAAGCCTGTCAACAGGGTGGCTCCATTTTTTTCAATTGTCAGTAAGGAAGACTTGTCTCAGTTGGTACGGTTGTTATATTTTATGACAACTTTAGATATCATAGTTGAACTTTCATTGCTCTGTCACCAACATCATTATCATGGAACTTAAAAAGTGGCTGTCAACAAAAATTTGTGTTGATGATAGTTGTCTACAAGGTTAAAGTTGGTTTGACAAACACCACAGGTAGGGCTGGGCGATTAAAATTATCCCACTAATAATCACAAGGAAACAAAATCCCACAGTAACGATGATAAACAGATGAGTAATTTACGATAAATGTATCGGTTCTGGATTTGGGTCGAACCCCGATCTGCACAATCACCTCATTACGCTACAGCATAAGTGCTTCGTAGCTGACACATGCGGGCCAAACCAAGGAAAAAGAACACACTTTATTGGATCTCCGCACAAGACGAGGAAAGTGTGGCGAGGAGAGGTCACGCAACATCGGTGATTTGGAAAAATGGTTTGGATTTCTGAAGCCGGATGAAGAGCAGAGTGATAGTATCAGCTGCAGGATAAGCAGGCGACCTGCGCCGATAAAGATGGGAGACAAAACAAAACTTCTCCACCATTTTGAAAGGTAACGTTACCATCCCACCGTGTATACAGAGAGTGTGAGTTCCCAAACAGATTGCACCAGCACCCAAGCTCACAAACAACAAGCCTTGTGTGCTAAAGTTGTTTCAAAGCCCAGCGGCAGTTCAGTGATGGAAAAGGCTCACGGTTTCCTTTTCCATCATTTATGAGTCTTTGATGAGAACATTTTTGAACATTTTGAATTATTATGTGGGATATAAAACTAAAAACAACTGCCAGTACCAGTGTGCATTATGTGTGCCATTACGTGTAGCATAACATGTCAATCTTTTGTGTGATGTTTATTTAAAAACATTGTCGCTGTTGCCCTGTTGAGGCGTAAATGTTCTACCATGTTTTCTTCTTCACTAATGATGTTAAATTTATATACTGACAATCATCAATATATCGAGCAATATGAAAAAAATATAGTGATAATGTTTTTGTCCATATCGCCCAGCCATTACCACAGGTATACTCAGTGCAAACACAACCTTAATTGCCATTCACCTCGGGTTTACCCTTAGTTTCCTTTTTTTCTGCTCAGATCAAACAGGACATGATTCCGTCAGCCCAGACACGCAGCCGTCCTCTGCATATTTTAAGGCGATTAAGTGCATATCAGTCACCAAAGAGGACCTCAGGGGGCTGTTTGTGAGAAACTGAACTGCTGTTTAGTTTTTTCTCTTCGAGTCTCAATAATCTGTTCCACGCACATGTTGTGTAAGCATACATGCAGTGTGACTCTGCTCACTCAAACCCGTATGCAAACACAGATATAAACAGGAAAGTGTGGGAGGACTGTTTCGATGCTGTTTTATACTGTACACATGCTAAATACCAAAACTCAAGTATCGGATACTGACGAGGTTTTGCCGCCCATTCAAGATGCTTCTTCAGTGGAAAGTCAGGAGTTTGAACCTTTTAACAGCCAAGTGTTTAAGTGACCTTGAACAGGACACTTTTATGTAAAAAAGCAACAAAATCCAACAAAGGAGCAATAAGTGCATGTAGGAAATGTGAAAAATCAACATGCCACATTTACTGTAGTTTTCAACTAATCACTGAAATCATAAAGATGGCTGTTGGCTTCCATGTGCTGGTTTTGTGGTTCTGAAATGGGATCAAACCCAGAACACAGTCTAGCATTTTGGCCTTTTTATGGTATTTTAAAATACGTTTTACACCACCATGACCATCAGGTGATTGTCTTCATATAGGATCATTCTAAAGTACACGGTTTCAGTCCAATGTAAACATTGGACTCTTTGACAGCTTTCCCAGCTGGTTTGTACAGAATTTCCTTCCTTTTTTTTTAAATGACTCTTAATATATACATTTCTATTATTTTGATTTCCTGAGTACTTTCTTACTGATTTAGCCTCAGTTTTTTTATATGTTGTGTCTATGCGTTTGCGCTACAAGCCAAGCTTTCGGCAATTCCACCTTCATCGGGGGCAAATGTTTGACAGCTAATGATGGCATCAAATAGGGCTCACTGGTGCTATGTCATGCACACGTGGGTAATGCACTTGCATTAGACTTAAGTATGCAGAGCCGCCTTTTCTCATTATTTTATTACTTTGTGCTCATTTGTGTTGTATCATTTACACATTAGTTGGAGGGAATGTGAAAAGGAAGTGATCTGAGGAGTGATAAAAGAAGTTAGAAATGGGAAATGAAATGACAGCGCTCTCTCTCTCTCTCTCTCTCTCTCTCTCTCTCCCCCTCTCCCTCCCTCACCCCAGGGCACTGCCATCTGGCCCTGCCATCACTATACCACCACACACATAGATTCTGTATATACTGTAAGCTAATTCTTGACTTTATGTGCCCATATAATATTTTATGAGCTAAATCCATCTTCTCCAACATCTCAAAGGTGCCTTTATATTTACGTTGCCTCAGGTTAGATTCATTACCAAAAAAGGAGTGTAGGTTTCTTTTTTAAAAATTTTTTATTTACATACGTAACCAAATAGTATCAAATGTACTTTGGCTTCGTTTTTTTTCCCTTTCCAAATGACGTACATTAGATATGACATCGAGTGCAGATTTATTTTGCTTCCCTGTCCCTTTCTTCTTTTCTTCTAGTCCGTCCTCTCTTTTTGCCAGCGGCTTTGTCTTTAATCACAGAAGCATATGTGTGTATCACATTACTGTTTTCCTATCAGCACAAAACAGACCTAATTATGGCGCAGTGTGGCCACCGCCCAGACAAGAGCTATTGTAGTGTGTGTGTGTGTGTGTGTGTGTGTGTGTGTGTGTGTGTGTGTATTACTGCCCAGTTGGCCATATTCCCAGTGGAGAGCTTGGATAAACGTTATGACCCTCTCGCTAGACCAGGATTAAATAGCTCTCCAGTATGATTAAAATGTAAGAACAAAACACAATGTTGGTTTTGTTGAGGAGAGCCATCACATCGAGGACACCTCAAAACAACATGGTTACGTTCGAGTGACAAAGCCCTCTAGTGGCTGTAGTAGTCATGACGGGAGCAAAGTAGGAAGTAAGGTGACGTTGTCATAGAGTGACAAAGTCCGTGTATGGAGGAGGTTGCGATGGATGGACGAGTGGACGAAACATTGGACCTTAAAAAGGAGACTGCTTTTTCATATCCTGTTTCCAACCAACAGTCAACGCTGTTTCTTTTAACCATGAACATCCTGTAACCTTAACCCCCCTTTGTATCCATGACAACAAACGTCCTCTAACCTTACCAAAGTACTTATTTTAAACAAAACCAAGATCTTTCTGTAAACGTAACCAAGTTGTTTTTGTGCCTAAACTTAACCGAACCCATACATAGCATTGTGTTAGTTATATATTTTTCACCAGTGATTTTTACCAGTTTACGTGTGGCATATCTCCTGCTGCCATAGGGGCTCTAATTCAGGAAACACTCCGTGGATCAGTCGTATCAGAGGGTGGGGACAAATGAGACAAACACCATCCTGAACAGATGAGCTACATAAGAAGCAAAAATGGAACTTGTGGGTTTTTTTTTTCCAGAAGTAAGAAAATCTAAATCCAAATCACACTAACATTTTTAATTAACTAAAAATCCAGTACTGCAGGCTGTTGAGTAGAAGTCAGACGTCTGCAGTTAGTTTGAACATAGTCAGGTAGAGTTACGCTAAACCTTGGTAAAAAGGGGCCATACAGAGCAGGTGTAACTAATTCCTTATTAATTGTTATTGTGGATTTGTCAGACAGGTGGGAGAGACTGATGATGGAAGAGCCAGAGGAAGTTTTTTTCACTGATACATTTAAATTACGACTGGAGCACATTTCTTCTAACAGACTGCATCCATTTAAATTTATGATCTCTCTGCCGGACTTGTTTGAGGGATTGTATCAATCACATATACTCGTGTGAAAAACAAGTACGACAGAGGCAATCAATATGTTATCATGAATTATTAAGTAGTTAACCGACAAACGTGTTGTATTATATGTTGTATGTAAACAGAGTGAGTACGACTGATCGACAGTGTGTGGGGTTATAATGGTAATTTTTGAAACCGGTAGTCAGTGGTGTTTCCCCGACCGCGTGTTTATTATTGTGACAATGACGGCAAAGGTCTAGTACGCCTGCTCCTGTGGGTTGTATCTGAGGGTAGGGACATACAACTTATATGGTCATTTTAGGTTGGACGACTTGGTGGCCATGCACATACCTGTATAACCCATTTATTGAAAGTTTACTCTTGAAGGACTTGAAGAGCAACAACAGTTTCAGGGAGACAAATTTTGTTTTCCCCAAAATGGTTTTCTTTGAAGTCTAAAGGTTAGTCTTGTAACATTTACTTAGCAGGGGGAGGGGGTTAGTGTCACATCAAACTGCCACCTTAGATGATGAATTACATAACCACTGCTCTGGCTTTTATAAGTATATTTATGCCATCAACAGTCGGGCTGTTGTCACTATCTGGACAGGGATTTATAGCCAAATGATGACACAAATCCCCACGTTTATCTGCACTGCTTCTTACACAGTATCCCTACATGTTTATTGGTTCCGTGTCAGACTGCTTTTATCTTTTGTCTCGTGTGTGCTTTTGCATCTTGTCATGAGTGACAACCAAATCCACCAGGATTTGTGGATGCAAATGAGGAGGTGGGAAAACCGAGAAATGCAAAAGTGTAAGTCAGCTCCTGTTATGGCCTCTGTCTACCTACTCCAGGTTGTTTTAAAAAGGTCATGCTTGCAGCCCTTGCCTGGTAGAGGGAAGGGTAAAAGGAGAAGGTTTTTATAACTAAAGGAGTTGCTTTAAAGTTTGCTGATGGATTGCAGAGCTGCTGCCAGGGCTCTGCAGAGAGGTTTCCATTCATTCCAATTTTATAAGCTGACGAATCCACCTCCACCTTCATTTGCAGTATTTTTTCTAGATTAGTTGGCATGCGTAGTCTATTTGCATGTCTTCCCTCTGGACGTTCTGTCAGTTGGACAGTTTGACCACAGAATATGTCTCCCAAGAGTCTGGGGGGGAGGGGCTGTTATTTCAAAATGTCAGAGTATCCCTGTAATTTTCAACAAATCAACCACTGGGAAAAAGGGTAAACACCAATAGCTTATATAAACATGCCAACCCTTCAATAAAGATTGATGAATTTCAGATTTTCAGTCTGGCCCCATCACACAACCCTCTCCTCCTTCTTCCTCTTGCTTATCAGAGCTGCTTTCATTCATTTCACAGCAGTTTGGGGTTATTTTGTGGAAGATGTGACAGAACAGGAGAAAAATGCTCAGAGGCTGAACACATATTTACAAGGAGAAATATCTCCTTACTCATTACTGGTATGATGACTGATTAGGCCTCAGACAAACATCCTCCTAGAGAGCAAAGAATTCATTTTAATCTAACAGGAATGTTATCATCCTATCTGCAAAAACCTTGATTAATTCAGCTTGTTGGGCAAGTTTGAACCACAGCTTCCTATCATCCAACATGGCAGTCTGTCTTGCTGTCACTGTTTGGCACTTTTTCAATTCTACTTACCCATACAAAAACTCAGTTTTGCAAAAAAGTATGAAAAGAATTATTCGCCCACTTCCCCTTTTTGATCTCGTAACACTACCCAAGCCAGTTCTAATCACTGATGAAAACAATGAGATGTGGTTAAAAGCTGATCCCAAGCTCAGTACACATAGAACTTCTGTGCTCAAAAACCTAAAACATCTAGTTTAGCATCTACAAAATACTGTCTTCGGGGTAAGAAAAAGATCCACTGACGTTGCAGCTGTGTGGTTTTTCCTTGAAACTTTACTTCATTGTTCAGGTAATTACTACTTCAGCTCAGGTCCATGATGGCAGAGTTTAACCGAAGAAACTACACCTACAATAAATTGGCAACAAGGATTTAAATAAAAAAAGAAAACATGGACAAAAAGGAATAATCAGTCATACTCACCTCTGGCTTCACTGGAATTTGTATTCTGTGTGTTACTCATGTTTAGGACAGATCAGTTTTCTAAAATTATTTCCCAAATGAATCTAACTTGACAGGACAGGTCTAGTGATGGTTAGCTTGCACGGTATGTTGTATAAACACCGTTCTCCCATCTCTTCCCTGTCCTTGTTTTCCCTCTCTCTCATTTTCTCCTCATGTGTCTCCCGAACAGTTTATCCCCACAGGTTTCTCTCTCTAGCTGACTGTTTCAAAGTCAGTTCAAGTTTAGTTAGTTTTATTGCTGAAACAGCACCAGTCAGAGGCAGTTTTTCGTATTCTACCACAGCGGGATTATAAATTGTTTGGTTTGTAAAGAAATTAGAAGAAAAAAAGAAATTATAGTTTCTGCATTCACATACCTGTGACTGTGATATATATACATTTTTGTGACTTGCCAAATACACAAATTAAAAACATTTCTTCATTATGTTAGTAGAAAAAATCTAATCCGGTAACAGTTATGTTGTGTATATTTTTTCATCACTATAACTATCATTTTAGTTCATCATCGTTTGGAACACCCTGTCTGAGCATCTTTGGCAGACTTTAAAATTCACCTTTATAGACATATTTTTTATTGTTGTCCATTTTATGATATGCTTGCTTTAATTTGCTATTTCCCTGTACTTTTAATTACTCCACTTTCTTGACGTTCGTCTATGTTGTTGAATGTGTATATAGAGATATGAGTGTAAGAGGAAATGTTTGATTCAAGCTTACAGCTGAGAAACAAAGGGGAATCCAGGATACTGCTAGTAATACTCTGACCATGTTGTCAGTACATGTTCACAGTACAGGTGATTCTGCATACTGTAATGTAGAAAAATCATCTACGATACAACACAGGTTCTTTACCGGCATAGTGACAGGGCGGGCTCAGACAATCTAGAAGGGCAGATGCTCCACATGAGCCGGAGGGAATATAAACTGAAGCTGGGTCCAGTCAGATCCTGATAGAACTCAGACAACGAGGTTTGCAGGGCTCGAAAGTAAGTGGGGTCCAGATGCTTTGAAGCCCGACAGTCGGATTCTTGGATAACTTGTTCAAAGACTTTCTGTGGCTGCTTGGAAAACCAGAACAACTGCTGAATAGTTTCTTCGATTCAGATATCACCTCCATCTGATCTAAAAGACATGAAAGCAACCGGCTTCAGTTCTTCCATTATTCATCCAAACTGGACATGACAGGCCCAACGGATTTTCTCTGTTCACTTGGAATTAGTTCTCTCTCTTAACACACTGATGTGTAAGAATAATCACCACAATAAAGGATTTGTCCACTTGTCAGACATCAAACATTCGACATTTTGGGTTTTGTCCTGATCAACCTACCTTGAGAGTAATTAAACATTCTGTTTCTGTTAATGTGAGTGTAAGGGGAGACTCTATCAGTGAGCATTGCATTGTCTGGGGCGTGGCCTTCATGACCATGAAGAAGGACTCAAGCTGGAACATGCTGGTCTCACGTAGAATTGTTCTTTATACCACCGGTGTTGCTGGAGTTTTGACCTCCTCAGACTTTTTCCCTTCTCCATGCACCTTGGAAGAAGGTGACATTGTGCCAGAAAACTCGGCTCTGTGACATCCTTTTCTCCCCATTTTTCCCCTCAATCTCCACAATCAATAACAAAGGCAAAAAAATATCTCCGAACACAAATATTTTACACCTGACATGTAGCAAAGTATCTTTAATGTAATGAGTGAAAAGTGTCTGTAGCAAATTGTATAGAAAAAAGTCAGTCAGACTTGATGATTGCTGCCTGAGCTTGCCATAACAACACACAGTGTACAAATAATTGGTTCTAAAAGAGCCCCGCGGACAAAACATAAAACAAAGAAAGACATGAAATGCCCCGAAATGAGAACAAAACACAGGCACCAAATTCCAGATGATGAAATGCATGCCACGCTAACATTAGTTAGCCTTTGGTGGGCACTTTGATGAGCCGCCATGTCCCTCTTAGTGGATTTTAAGAAATGACTGAAAGAGAAAAAGACTGGTGGAGAAGACAGTACCAGGAAGGAGAAGACACTATGAATGTCTGAGAGGAGAGGACAAACGAAACAACAGAAGAAAATGATAGCAGCATGGAGTGTCAGAGGAATACTGTGTTGATACCAAGATTCTCTGAGGGAGATGGAGGGAGATTTGGGGTACAGGAGATGACAGGATCAGCAGAGGGCACGTGAGACTGCGTGGGCTTGCGTTTAGAGACGACGAGCACGTTTTCAGGCAATAATCTATAAACTGCGAGTGCAGGGAAGAGGAACGCGTGAGCATGTGAGTCTGATGATCGTGCACACGAAGCCGAGCCCGCTTGGGACGGAAGAGAAGCTAATGAATGTGGATGCACGTGAGGTGGACCTTGTGTGAATGTGTGTGTGTAAGAGAGAAAAGTAGAAGAGAGAAAAAGATGGAGAAAGGAGAAGAGGAAATGGGAGTCCCGCTCTACTTCATGCTGGAAGGTAGTGGGAAAAGGTAAGACCCACCATGCTACAAAGATTTATCTATAATACATTGTAGGCATATGGATATATTTACTTTACTTACTTACTCACATTAACTCATAACGACAGATCCAAACTTCTTTCTTGTTAAAAATCAAAAAATGAAATCTCTTATTCACGCAAGTATTCAGTCCCTTGGATATGGCACTCCAAATTGAGCTCAGGTGCATCCTGTTTGTCTGGTGTGATAGATAAATGTATTCAATTTATATTTTTTTATAATATTATTATTATATATTATTATAATATATTACAGAGACCCAACGTTCCCCCATGAGCAGGCACCTGGCAACAGCGGCAAGGACAAAATCCCTTTTAACAGGTAGAAACCTTGAAAAGAAACCGGCTCGTGGTGGGCGGCCGCCTGCCTCGACCAATTCGGTTGAGATAGAAAGAGAGAGATTCCTCTGAACATAATCCTGACAACGATTACGTTTCTCAGCAACGTGGTTGGTTAAGCAATTTAGTAATACAAACACAAAAACTGAACTATTAAGCCAAGTGGTCTAAAGCCTAGAATTACTCATCTTCCTTATTGTGAAGCACGGTGGCGGCAGCACCATGCTATGGGGGTGCTCCTAAGTGTCATTTGAAATTTAATCTATAATACCATTAATCATGCAAAAAGTGGAGAGGTCTGAATACTTTCCAGCTGTTTGTGAAAAACACCTTGTATTTACCAAGACAGGATACTTAACCACACTAATTTCATGCCTAACCTACCATATCTAAGCTAACACGTAAAATAACAGATAGGCGCAAATAACCTTCCATTTTAACAGGGCGTGTCACAGTGCCCCTGTCTTTCCTGTCTTGGTAGGACCAATGACCTCACCAGGAAGGTCAATCACATATTTATTTATTTATTTGGTCATGATGTCTGAAAAATAAATTTTCTCTGAGCGTGAAAACACACCAAGGCTTACGAAAAACGAAAGTTACAGAGTTACAGAATGATGTGTTTATATAGTTTTCCCTGTGAAAAGGTTTTTGTCACCCATAGTGAGTATCCTACAAATAGTGACCTTGTCTTGGTTCAGGTTGGAGCAGACCAACATATGTTATACATTGAGTAAACTCACCATAACAAAGCTACAGCCTCAGAAAAAACAAACAGTTGCAACAATCCACAGTATTCGGTGGATTCTGTAAGCTTTACACAAATTTAAATTAACTGGATTATACAGACTGACCTTTAGAATTTAAGAATTCATTACATTCATAACATAAAGGAAGTTCTTGGCAAAACAAGTTGGAATCTTGTTATTTAGCTTTTGCATTTTTCTATATATCTCTTAATTTTTTCCTCTTACAGGCTGATGCTCTTCTTTCTGATGTAACCTGGAAAACTTGGACAACTTAGAATAGAAGATATTTAGTGTTGTAACATACCAAGTGATATTGTAGTGTATGAGGATGGAGTAAGTATAACTTTCAGTCAGTGGCATATGTGTGTGTGTGTGGCAGAGACATGTCCTCTTGCGTAAGACTCCATGGTCCTCTCAGGAAAACCCCTGGGAAATACTGCAGCACAGTAGTTAATTATCTCCTGAAATGTGTGTTTGGTTTGTTGTTTTTTTTGGAATCTTGCAAATAATCCCCGGCACACAAACACGTGCACGCAAGGCAAGTCACGTGAGCGGCTGGCAGGTCGGAGTCGTCCTTTACCAAACCCAGCGTAGCTGATTTCGAAACTCTCATTGTCATTTGGATTTTGATTCATTCCCTGTCTAGATGGACAGAAATGTAGGGTAGCACATATACACACACAACTGCATGTTTGCACAAACATTCACAAACACACCTGTGATTATTAAAATGATAAGCACCTTCAGGCATTTTTATAGATCTTTAATGGCATGTTGCACTCAGAATATTATACCATCTGCAGCATGTTTAGTCTTATGTGTTTTCCATGTGGGTTTACTGTCCTTCTCAAATGTTCTCCACCCACAAAAGACAAACAATGCATTTTTGCCAAGTGAAAATCATGTTAATCACTATCATTAACTTCATAATGTCACATTTCCTCACAGACACCCTGACTGCTAGGTGGATACTTTCCATTGCAAAACAAAGGTCTCGGTTTTCTGTTTGAAGGGGTGACACCATGCAAACAGTGACTTTGCTTTTTGCAAAACATGTGGCAGCTTCTCTCTCCCTTCTTGCACTCAGTCTGACCCTCCCAACATCAAGTTTCCATATTCGCTATTACTCCATTTTCAAATAAATGTACCTGTTTCTGGATATGATATTATGCCATGCTAGTCGAATCCAAGTTATTGGCCATAGTTATTGTTATTTAGATATGAAGACAAAACACTCAACCATGCTTCAAGTTATGGTCATGTTTTTCAATTACTATTTTAAACTGTTGTGGCTTCTGTGAGTGTGGCTGCTCAAACATGTTTAGGAAAACCTATGGATTTTTTCGTACCGTGCGCGGGAGGTGTCAGACCTCAGCCATCTTTTACCATTCATTTTGAGAACAGTGGACCTGGTCAAGCAAGATGGGCATAACTACGGTGGAGCAGTTGTCTAGGCTAAGCACACTACGAGTGAAGGTTGAGGTCGGCAGTCAACCCTGACCCCTAAAAATTTTGTGTTTGTATTACTAAATAATATATAATAATAATATTATAAAAAATATAAATTGACTGCATTTATCTATCACACCAGACTCACAGGGAGCTGGTTTGGGTGGATGGTGGGTGTACAAAGCGCAGGACTGACACACCAAAGACTGGGCTTTGGATCCTGACCCCCTTGTATCTCTGGTCACCTTGGACTTCTTCAGTATTAAACCAAGACAAAGATCTTTTTCCTTAACCAAGTGCTGTGAGTGCCTAAACATAACCATAAAAATTCTGAATAATACTTTAGTCACCATGAGAGGATATTATACTGCAAGAGCAGATATTTTGGCAGAAAACAATTTAAGTGGGTTTTCAATGAAATTTTTACTGATAGGTTCAGAGTCAACATTTTTGTGACTTGCCAGATCCATTAATTAACAACCTTTCCTCATTATGTTAATAGAAAACATAATACACTCACCATTACATTTCCTTCAAAACGTATTTGAGGTTGCAATTTAGTTGTATAAAAAAAATGTACAGTAATTTCTACGAGACGGGTTTGCAGCAGTTGGCAGTTATGAAACTGTGGAAACAATATTCAACATAAGTTTCAATGACAGTGAACAAATTGGATTCACAAAAGTATAGACTAACTGTCGAAGTACTTACATTGTCCCTGATGCCAGGAAGCAGCAAAGTACATAGAGTCCACAATTGTAAAAGTAAAAAAGTGACCATATAACAGTTAGCCCAACAGTAAATTAACAGTTACTTAGAATGTTGATTAGAGAGCTGGAGTGAAATAAGAAAACCTCATTCAAAATCCCCCCGTGCAAAGTAATCGTTGTTTAACTTTGTTAAAATCACGGAGGTTTCCATTTATTACAACTGTTGTAGTGGATGGGGATTTTTTTTTATAATATGAAAAAAGAAAATCCCATGAACACGCTTCAGTTTGTCATAACTGATGAAAGAAACGCTGAATGACCGATTTCATTGAGTTACTTATGCAAGTGGAACAGAGGCTAGCCTGGTTAACGTAGTTAACATTCAACTGATCACAAACAAACAAAATAAACAAATTTAAAGTTAACAATCCCAAAACAGCTGCAAATGAAAATGTCCACCTACAGATAATGCATTTAAGGAGAAGATAAAAGACTTTGTCAGCATTTGGTCGGCAACAGATCTGACAAAATAGTGGCTGTAACTGGTTCAGTAGCGGTCGCTATAGCAACAGAATATTCAACCGAAACCAGCTGCCGTTGGCTGAATGAACCGATTCAAGACTGAGTCAGACTTTTTCACATGTTGTTGAAGCTGTGAAATACAAGTTCTGGAAATCTTCGGCGCTAACATGAGGCCATGCCAGGCTGTTAAATGAGTCTGCCTCCACATTAAGAAATACGTTTTGTTACATATTTCAATGGAAAATATCAGGAAAAAAGTTAGATGCTGTAGCTTGTATTTCTGACTGCGATCAGATTGCTCAAAAATTTCCAACTGTAATCTTTAGTGCAGCTGCAGTCAATTATTTTAAAAGTTTTAATCCCTTTAACGTCAGAAAGTGAAAGGTTCCAAAAAATGTGCCTTTATTTCCAAAAATCTCAAAAATGAAATGCTTTGTCAAATAAGAGAAGTACCCTCTACTTCAGACACAGAGTGCAGACTGCCAGGTATACAGCAGTCGTGATGGTGAAGTTTTTTTTTTTCCCCCTGATACTCTGTTAGCAAATGAAGCCTCAGATCTCATCGCTAAGAGGATTACTTGGGAGAAGACTCTGATATCTGGGAATCACTGCAGGGGAATGCAGAGTATGCTCATAAATCCCTCTGTCACTCATGCCCTCAGGACATAAGACGACTTCTGGACGTGAATTTCCTCTTTCTTTTTCTTATAAATACTGAAATCAAAAACGCATGTGGATTGAGTGATACAGCTTAAAGCATGTAAATGTTGCACATAAAACATACTGTTCTGCAAATCATCATCAACTGTGACTCTACTAAACCGGGCACAAGCACCAACATCTGTTTTCCTGATTGTGCCGTATTGTTTTCTTACAAATCCCATGAAAAGGCCAAAACCAACAGTTAAGTGATCCTGCCAACAAGTATTGTCTCTGTAGCCAAAGCGAATTTAATTTATTCCTCTGGGCCACAGGCTTTCCATAAGTGTTCAAAAACTATAAAAACCTTTGTTCATTAAAACCACCTGTTAGAATAGCTTACTTATTAGTTTTAACAGTATGTACTCGACAGAACATTAAAAATACAATTATTAAAGCACGTAATTAATAATAATTTGGTGTGTTTCCATTAAAATGACTAGTATTATTTTAAGTAATGTTTTTTGTATTAAAAATGTATTTATTTATTTGTTCACAATAGCTTTAACGTGAATGTTTTCTGAAGAACAAATAAGACCTAATGCAATTACTGCCCAATCAGTTTTTTAAGATAAGTACTGTAATGGGGTTTAGGTAAACACCAGGGTAAATCAATTAATCCAACATAAAGTTTGAATAAATGTCATCATATTTACAATAAATTTTAAAAAAGAAAATACCACAAACAACTAAAAAAATGATCACAGTCTAAATCACATGGAAAAACAACTCATGTGAGAATGTGAAATGAACAGTGAAGTAGTCTACTCCTCATCATCGAGTCCGTCCATGCTGCAACTCTCTGAGACCACTCACAAAAGCACGTCAGGTCTCGTCTGGCTCCAGCAGCAGCCCGTGGTGCCCTTTCATGGGTCAGCAGCCCGGGATGGAATTGTCTCCTCACTACTTGCCGTCTCCATCCACCTCGTTTCGTCAACCCAGGGGCAGTTGTAGTGTCCGTGAAATTAGGTAGTGAGGCATCTAGTGCGCCTTCTGTTAGGGTTCATGATGCTGTGGTCAAAGCCGTCATGTAGGCAGCCGAAATGCTAAGAAGATGCGATTGCACAGAGGAATATTGTCACCGCTGGCGTCTGTGATGTGCTAGTCAAGGAGGAGAATGTGTGATGTATGGCTGCGCGTGATGCATCAGATCATCAGACTTATTCCGACTCATTCTCAGCTGCTTAAAATGCATTTCCTTTCCAACGTTTTTTCTGTAGTCGCACTGAAAAGTCTTCCTTCTCTGACCTTCACAAGCATAAAACCTTTGGTGCTGGGCGCACCTTGAGTGCAAGATGTGCAGAGAAAGGCGGAAGTAGTCAGCTGTTTACAACAACATTATGACACTTGAATTTTGAGGACACTCTCATTCCAGTTTCCAAGATTTTCACCCTGATGTCATGGCCTTAGTGGGGTGAAGCTGATCCATATCTGGTATTTTACAGCCCACTCTAGCATAAAACTCTCAATACAAGAATTCTCTGTAGGGTTTTGTCTAGTTTTAGTCAAAAGCACATGCTCGTGTGGGTTGACTCCCCTCAACTTCCTTCTTTCAGTCAATTCATTGACTGTGTACAGGCAAAATACGTTTCAAAGATGATATCAAATATTAGATGGCGAATGACTGTGCTGCCACAACTCCCACTCAGACCTGGGAGAGGCTAAACGTGTGTCATGAATGTTTATGTCAGCCGAGTAGGCGTGGACCGATTCTGAAGTACGTCAATCGCTATACACAGTCATCGCGGGGCAGAGAAAAGGACGCTTTGTTCAACATCCAGTTGTTTCCCATGGAGCCAGAAGCCACATAAAAGCGTCAGAGTGACTCAGATTTAATAGACATTTACCATTCAGTCTTTATAGTTTAATAAGAAACAACAAAGCACTGACTCAACACAGAAGCTGAACCTTTGTACTTCCATCCCATTCTTCAGACCTTTTGTGCTCTTCTGTTGCCCTCATATGACTCATGAACAAACATGATTGTGAACTTAAGTGTTGGACGAAAGTATAGCATTGTTGTACAATTTATATCATATTTTGGGACGTGGTGGGGGAAAACAGTGAAACAAAGACAGATGAGACACTTGACGAGTCAAACACAGAATAAAGGATGTGCAAATTTTTTTTCTTGTGTTCAAAGAAAATCTCATTCTTCTTATTAAGATTCTGTCAGTTGTAACATGAAGCAAATTTTTGCCTCACTTTGTGAAAATATGACCACTGGAACATTTTTGCAGTCCATCTTTATTAGGCACAAAAGTGAAAATATCACGGAAAAAGTTTCAACACTTGGCTGAGGTGGAACAGTTCATGTATTGACATAATCAAAGAGCGACAACGTGCAGCGGAAACAGCGGAATCATTTCGTATGTAACATAAGAAAGGAAGCAACGACCCACCTGTGTGAGTAGAAAATGTTTCAGCCTGAGCATAAAAATTTAAACTTGTTCATGTTCATGAACATACGGAGACACAAGGAAAAGACACAGCTGTCTGAAGGTAAAATAACGGTCAAAACTTGGTAAATGTGAAAATCAGTCCGAGGCCTGGTTGTCAGGCAGCAGAGCCACATCAGCATAGACGAATCCGACGGCTGATTCATGTGTTGCGAGCACTGCCACCGTCACTGCCGTGGCAGAGCGCCGCTGAACACATTTACACTAACAGTGGAGGCAGAGATGGAACAGGTGAAGTTAGTCTGTGTGAATGTTGAAGTTATTCTGTCTCAAGATACAACCCTGAAATTAGTTATGACAGGGGCCTTTAGACTAAAAATGTACTGGTGCTGTTCGACATCCGCGGTCTGGCATCATAACCGGAAGAAATATTTCATAAAAATCAGAAACGCAAGATGCTGTAAGAGTAGAATTTTGGTCAGCGAACATAGTCCCGTGTAGCAGGCGACTCAGTCTTTATCTGTCCCCGGTCGGTCCTTTGTCGGGAAGCCACGCAGAATACAAACGAAACATGAGGGTTAAACAGTAATGAAGCTTTATGAAAGTAAAATTGCTTTCATGGAGCAGAGGTTTTATGGCTTTTAGTTCGTTGTTGGAGTGGCTGCAGTAATAACAGCACGGCCCCAGTATAGACGTCTACTCGTGTTAAAACTGGACAAAATACTGTTGAAAAGTGTAAATTCTGTAGATTATAACCTTTTTACATTAAAGCCATTTTCTCACTGCATTTTCACTTTATTGCCACTTCTACAGCATCTCCCGGACAGATTTCTCGGCAAAGATGCTTAAAAAAATGAAATCGTTTCCATACATACAGGGTTTTTAAGTGAGGTAACGGCTAATTATGCACTTGCGTTTACAATTCAGTTAGACTGCAGTGGCTGTTTAATCAACATGGACTGCAAACATACTCCAGCAGTCACATTCAAACAAATAACATAATAAGTTGCTTAGCATTTATTCTGACCACACAGAAATAATCACCAGCTGACACGGTAGTTAGTGGAAATTGTTTTGTTAACATTTAATTTGTAATGTACATGGTTTATATCTAATTCGGTTAGATTTTGTTGTATGTATCATTAGTGCTGTACGCACATGGCCATGGGATTTTCCCAGATGATGAGTCCTACTGACATCGCTGCCTGTTCATGCAGCACCAGCATGAAGTTGACATTTGTCTTTTGGGGTGAAATGTCTCCACAACTGGATTAATTGTTATGCGGTTTGACACAGAAATTCATGTTCTTTGTGAACTTTTCATCAAGCGAATTTCAAACTTTGTCCGACACGCTGGTTTTTCCTGTCTAACCGCTTGGTTTTACTTTACAATGAGCATTACAGTCTCACAGAGCCACTACCGTGGCTGTGGACTTACTCTGTCAGTCCCAAAGGTCAGTTGTCAGCCAAACAGTGCAGAGAGTAATGCCACATGTTGGATTTGTGGAAATGTACAATCCATCACTTCCTGTGAACCAGAGGATACATGTATTTCCCAGGAAAAACCTACCTGACACCAGATTATTACAACAAAGCCATATGCTCCGTTTACAGAGTGTATAGGGACATGAATCTGCGTGTGTGTGTTCACGTGTGTGTATGTGTGTGAGTTCATGTGTGTGTATGTGTGTGTGTGTGTGTGTGTGTGTGTGTGGCTGCAATCAGTACCATTAGACTAGTGGACATCTGCCTGGCCCGTGTCTGCAATCCCAAGTAGCCTGAGCCTAACAGCTACATAATGAGGGTACAAAGCAGCTGGTCTCTGTGTGGATGTGTGAGTGTGTCCTTGCCTTCAAATGTGGACACAAAGCAGTCATTAGGTGTGTGTGTGTGTGTGTGTGTTTAGTAGATAGTCAGGACACAAAGCAGCCTTTATAGACAGAACGAAATTGTCCCATTTGCACTGAGAGGGCTGTCTGAGGACAAGCGTATGTCTGTGTGTGTGTGTGTGTGTGTGTGTGTGTGTGTGTGTGTGTGTGTGTGTGTGTGTGTGTGTGTGTGTGTGTGTGTGTGTGTGTGGGTGTGCATGCATGCGTGCCCTTAAAACATAATGTTGTCACAAACTAGTCATTTGGATGCTGTGTATGTTTGTGGCCAATGAAGTGAACCGCATGCAAACATGTCTCCTTGTGAGGGTTTATATGCATGTTCGTGTGTGTGTGTGTGTGTGTGTGTGTGTGTGTGTGTGTGTGTGTGTGTGTGTGTCTCTCACTTTATATTAGTGCATCTATGTGCTTGTGCATATATTCCTCCTGGCTGCACACGTGTGAATGTGCATGCATCTGTGTCAGTCATAGGACTCCGTGTCTCATTCACAAATAGTTTCCACCGCAGGTCAATAGCAGTTGCTTGGATGCTGGTGGAGTTGGTGGGCACACACACACACACACACACACACACACACACACACACACACAGACAGAGTCTATGCTGAAGGTGCCTGTGTTTTTATGCCAAAGTAAAAATCTCAGCACAGCAATTGGTATTTGGCTTGTTGTGAAAGCAGAGTTGCAAACAAGTATCTGTGTGTGTGTTTGTTTTTGCGCATGTACTTGTATGGCTATACACTGTGAGGACCAGTTTGACTTGGATTGGAGGACATTTTGGTCGGTCCTCATTTTCTAGCACACCTTTAAAGGGCTGTTTGAGGGTTAAGGCTTGGTTTAGGTTTAGGGTTAGAATAAGGTTCAGGATAGGATTAGGGTAAGGGTTGGGGTCAGGCATTCAGTTGTGATGGTTGAGATTAGGGTAAGGGTCTAGGGAATGCTTTATGTCAATGTGTGTCCTTACAACTAAAGTAAGATAGGTGTGTATGTGTGTGTGTGTTTGTTTCTTTCTTTCATGGGCTACTTTTCGGGACAAAAAGGGTCCCCAAAAAAGTGCCCCTTTTCAGACAAAAGACCAGTTCATTGGGGATGGCTTGTCCAATTGGGGACAAAAGCTGATTTTTGGGTCAGTGGTTCAGGTTAGGGTTAGGCAAGTACTGGTTAGGGCAAGGCTTAGCGTAAGTCTCCAGGAAATGAATGCAAGTCTATGTAATGTCCCCGAAAGTGACCAAGGTTAACGTGTGTATGTGTGCGTGTGTGTATGTAAGGGTTAAGATTAGGGTTTTTTGTGTGTGTGTGTGTGTGTGTGTGTGTGTGTGTGTGTGTGTGTGTGTGTGTGCGAGAGAGAGTTGATATTCAAATTCAGCTCCTTGCTCTGGTTCAGTGGGAGGTGAGTGTGTGTGTTTTTCCTCTTTTGTGATAACATCCTTCGGCTCCTGCAGCTCAGTACTGATCGACCAAATCTTAGATTTAGATTTCCTTTAAAACTATACGCAAACATAATTTACATATCATCCAAAAAACTAATCAATGTACTGTATAGATTGGGCCAATTAATTGTTTACCAATGTTCACTCAAAATACCCAGATTTTTCAAATGTATTGATTTCACTTAGAAAGATTTACACCCTGATATACAACAATATAAAGGGTGGAAATAATAACTGTACAACTATATGCATATGTGTCTAGGACCGCAACTGACGATTGTTTTTCATTATCGATTAATCTGCAGATGTAAGAGTGTAAGAATATAAGAAAATAGTGAATAAAGCCCATGATGATGTATCCAAATTGCTTGTTTCAGTCAAAAACACGAAAAACCATTCAGTTTACACTCAGATATGACAAAGGAAAGTAGCAAAATGATTAATCGATAATCAAAATAGTTGCTGATTAATTTTCTGTGGATCAACTAATCGATTAATTGACTAATCATTGCAGCTCTTCGTGTGTCTATGTGTATGTGTTGTACATGACTGTGTGTATGCTTTAACATCTCAGTGCTTCAGAGTGTGGTGACGCTATAGTGCAACACTACAGCACAAAAAGGCTGTTGGGATTATTACACTGGGTACAGTTACTCTTTGCCATTATTTAAATGATAAGAATAAATAAAAATGAGAAGAAATGGCGATTACAGAATAATTGAGCTCCAAATGTATAATTATAATTAGATTTTTACTATTTCTAACATTAAAAATACTAATTCATCAAAACTGAAAATAATAACCCCACTTATGGACAAAAAAATTGTGGTGACGATACTGGGAGAGACTCTTCATGGTGTGAAATTACAACAGTCAGCATTACCTCCTGCTCCTTTGTGTGTGTCCCGCTTTCCTGGCCTGTGTGAACCAGGTCATTCATGTTGGTGTGTGTTTGTGTGAGCGGAAGCAGGTGAACGATGCCGTGGTAGGCGTGGTAGGCTGCGATGCTCTGTCTCATGGATTTCAGAGTCGGGAGTTTTGAGTAGCTGGATGTCGGAGTTAATCACTTGGCCGATCAATATAATGGGAAGTCTCAGGTGTCAGCGTGTGTGTCTCCGTGAGCGAGTCCGCTTACCTGTGGACTTGTACACATGCTTTGTGTTCTGTGTATGAGCGCCTGTGTGTGTGTTTGTGTGTGTGTTACACGTGTGTTCAACAGACCCTGAGTGAGGTCATTCTCTGAAGTGTGACTCATATACCTTAACGTCACTGTGGTCGCAGTTAATGAGCACAAACTGTTAAATGATTAACCAGCCTCATCAATACCTGATGAACACAATGCAAGGCTGCCGGATGTCCCTCGGCCACAGAACTCAGACATTTAGAACAGGCGCTCAGATCAGAGACTTTCTGTGGCACAGTTAAAAAATGTCAGTAGAATAGACATAAAAATATTTTTTAAACTTGAAAAATTGTGAAATCATGTTTTTATGATTGTATGATTATCACAGTTTTATGTTTGTTTTTCCTTTCCCTCTGCTGTACTCAGCTCTCTCTTCCAAATGAGATCTTGATCTCAATGAGATTACCTGATTAAATAAAGGTCTTATATATTTAGTATGGAACCTGTTTCCTATGATGGCCCTTTCCAGAGCTTTCAACCACATTTGAAAGTCGTTCTTCCTCAGCATATGGAGTTTTCTCACTTGTGAGAAATCTGCCTCCATGTGACCTAAGTGTGGGACTTCAGTCATGTGATTACAGGCGGTTATATATGAGGAAGACCATTGAAATCTCGTGGACCACGAGTTAAGATTTTCTGTCAAAATTCTTTTTCCAGGGTAAAGAATAAACGTTAACGCTCCACGGAAATCTGATCTTAACCTTTGCCAAGTTGTTTTAATTGATCTAAATCCAACCTATAATTCAAGTTGTTTCGACTTGTCAATAACTAACATTTTACTTGATGAACACACGTGTCTGTTTTTCTTAAGCTATTTCCACTTTTGTTGGTGAAACAAATTCATCAACGTTAATAATAATTATAATAAAGCTGAATTTTTAAAAAAAAACCACCATTATTTTACAGAATACTGTAAAATAATGGTGTTTGAACTTCTCGGATACTGAGGAATTGAAGCCGCGGCTTTAATCCAGTGTGAGGTTTTTATTTACCTCATCATCCCAGTGTCAGAGGTTGTAAACACCTTTATGGCCATGTATTTTCCAAATAGTGTTCCTGTGTCAGGACATCAGACATTTACCTCTGCAGTAGATTACTTTATTGCAATGTACCTGCAGTGCATCAGAGAGAACGCGCTCTGCTCCTTCATTTTCTATGTCCTCGTCTGTGCCAAGACCACGTATATCCTTGGGCTCCAGAACGAATGGCCTTTCTGTGTGTGTGATCTCAGAGCTATCCCTTTACATGACACGTGAATTATTCAAGAGTCTGGTCACGTTTCCATGGGTGTGCACCTCATCTCTTGCCAGCATTAGCTTTGTGACCTATATCGTGTTCTCAGCCTTTATGCTTACATGTGCAGCCTAGACTGAAAATAAAACTGTCACTGTTGTTCATCCACCATAAATGAGAATATGTTGGATCAGATGATATATTATTCTCTTATTGTCGAATTGCAACCTGCACGTAACTCGTACATGTTCTTTCACAGTATCTGAGACCTTCCTAATTGCCTTTCATGATGACTAGGGTTTTCACTGAAGGGAACTGTGAAGAAAAACTGAATGACAGGCAGCCCAGAGCACTTTTGTTCGCTTGATTAAAGTCGGGAAAGTATCAAATGGTTGGAGATAAAACTTCCATGATCACACCTGTCTCTTCAGCTCAACTCTGAGCTCTACGCTCTCATGAGTTTTGTGCAAGGTAAAAGCAGTCAGGAATGCTGAAGGTGTCAGGTTAAGTCAGTAAATGACAGTGGTTGATGCACCGACAAGCCCCATAATTACTGTACACATACGGGCTGTCAGAGGACAACAGTCTGATCTGCCTGTTTTCTTTGAGAAGTCTAACTTGTTTGAAACAAAATCTGCCAGTTGAGTGAGATTGTTAACGATACATTTTGCACATGCTCATTTTTAACAGTTTTCTTATGGCAGTAACTTGAAGTATACCATAAGAAATAATTCAATATTTTTGCAAATTTACATACAACTCTCCTTCATACAAAAACACACTGCCAGGAAGTCCAGCACAAAGTCCCCTGTACTTTGGATTAAACAAATGGAATATAATGTGTTAATTAGTGAGCTTTAGAGGCGTAAATAGGCGCATTTTGTTACCTTCAGACAGAGCCAGGCTAGCTGTTTCCCTCCTTTTACAGTCTTTATGCTAAGCTAAGGAAACCGGTTGCTGGCTATGGCTTCATGTTAACTCTACAGACATGAGGGGGACATCAATCTTATCATCTAACTCTCTGCAAGAAAGGGATTTTGACTAAAAACACTGAACTATTCCCTTTATTTTAAGGGCAGTCGTGAATTAAGAAATTTAATTTCGAGTTAATTTCTTGTGTAGCATAAAGTGTGGGTCAGAAGTCTGGGTGAAGGCTCAGTTCAAAAATCAATAGCTTACAGTGAGCATGAAAATCAATTTGCGATTGGAAAAAAAAATTAGACTTATTGCAACAAGATTTTATTTCATTTCTGCTCCTGCACTCTGCAGATGTAAGGAGGCAAACGCAATCATGAACACAAAGTTTTCACTTATTATCCCTCCTTGGCAATGACTTTCGTGCTAACTGGTCCGTCTTCAAATGTATTTTATCAGCTGCAGCAAACAGTTTGGAGGAGGAACATTTGGTTACCATACCCTTTCTCCTTTCATACTGCGGCCATTTCTCCACTGTTCATGTTCACCAGTGTGATGTTCCACTGAACCCCTGAGAGCATTTCTAGCAGCTGAAATCAACTGCTTGAGCCTCTGACTTATGACATTCAAGTGTCTCGACATTGAAGCCCCTCTAACAAAGGCAAAAAGATTCTCTGATCCCTTTAGCTAAACACATGAAAAAGGCCATTTTCCCTGTCCTCCAGGTCATTTTAAACATCCCAAATACCTGACACTGATGTCCACCAAATGCTATGATGGCAACTTTATTCCTACATGCATGCTATGCAGGCTATTTAATTTGACCACACTTAATATGATTCTTTTCCTATTTAACGGTATCATTGATTAAAAAAAAAAACATACCACTTTTACAAAAAGATCAAATTTAATGAAAAAAGGTTAAATGAAACTCTTTACATTTCAGAGAGATATTTGGAGATTTTAAATTATACATTAGGGTTCAAAAATACAATCAGGGTCACTTTAAATTGTATTTTAAAAGTTGCTAATACAACGTAAGTATTCATCGCACCAAAAGACAAAGTATTGCGTCCATATTGTTTGGCAATAAGTCACCAGTGATGGTTAAGTAATGTAGTGTATTTAAAAAATACATTACGAAGTACCAAAAAAACCAACCTAAGGTTGACGAACTGTTGACACAGACATCCAAGTGCTCAGGGATGAACATGAACTTTTTATTAACTATAATGAGGGAAGCTGACACAGCTGTTGTTCTGACATTTCACTCTGTGACGAGCAGCGGTTATTACTCACTGACTCACAGAGAAAACATATAATAATTTGGTTTGATTTTATATGGATGGAATTACCTCATGAAAACCACTTTCTAATCAGCAACAATCACTGTGGCTTGGTGAATGAGAGAGCACACTTTGGCCAAAGTTGGCTACTAACTGCATGCGGTTGTTATTGGAGAGGGAAATAAAACATGACAATGAAAATAGCAGAGATGGAAGTATGTTTGAACTGGCCACGAAACCGTCCTGATTGAAGTAATTTAGATGATTGGCAAAATGAGGAGGTAATGATGAACTGTGGTGATGAGGGCAGTAAAACCATTCATAGTGATAGGTAACAGTGTTCAACTGGAGTCAGACCGAGACACTGCCTCTTCGCCCATCAAATGAGGGAGAATTTAGAAGGTGGGAAATCAGGTATTCTGAAGGAAAGGGAAAAGGAAGCGGTGTTACTGTTTTATCAGTATTATGGAGGGGAGGCAGCATTAAAACATAAAAGTAACATGAGGTTTTTGGAAATTGTGGCTAAGTTTCAGTGTTGTGTTATCGTATTTTTAGCCAGTAGAACTGAGGACTTAGTTTTCGTTGCATTTCACGTTGCCATTCTCTGAATAGGAATCTGCATTAAACTCTGTCAAAGGATTTCAAAACAAACCAATAGGACAGTGACACCCTTTGTCATATATATGTCCATTCTGTGACAGATACACACAGACACACATGGGCCCAAACTCCTTCGCTGATACATTTTTAAAACAGTCAACTGCTCATCAGTGGAAAAAAGGCAGTGTTTTGCAGTGTGATTAATCCTCCAATTTTAAGTGTTTATTGATTTTTGTTTTTTCACCTTCATTGTGAAAATCGTTTTTTTTTCACAGGCCACTGGTGCAGGATAAGAACCATAAGGAGGCAAGTCCTCTTTGTGCTGTTGTAATACCTACTGGGCACCAGTAGAGGTTAATAAAAGACATGAATCACTTAGTTCCCCTTTAGGATGTTCTAATGTGACAAACAAACACAAGAAACTAAACAAGGTAGATTAAAAAAAAAGAGAAAAGGAACTGAAAAGTTGTGGTTCTGTTCCCCACATTTGGGGGAGCATCACCAGTATGGCAGCTCCGTAGCCTCACTAACATCAGTTTATTTAGACAGGAGTCGGACATATAGTGTCATATAATGTTCTGGCCAGAAGCAGACGCCCCGAGATCTATGTGTGTGTGTGTGTGTGTGTGTGTTCTATCTCCATGAATGAGCATTGTTAATCTCATGACACATGCAATCTGGATTACTGCTGTTTCCGCTCTGGTTTAAGCCATTTAAATTTTTAGGTCATGTTCTGCCTGTCTCTATTTCTTATCTGTGTCTTTGGCCATTTATCTCTATGTAGATCTCTCCTTTTCCCTCTCTCACTATGTATATCTTTTCCTCGGCTTAGTAAAGAACCAAAACCCATTTTAATAGTCCAGCGGTTCGGAAAACATGCTTCATTGCCTTTTTATCCAAAGTCAGATAAGAAGATTGATATCAATTTTAACCCTGTGCATCAAGTAGAAACATATTTAGCCTAATTTTCCACAAAGAAAACAGCCTTTCTTCTTTAAAATACTCTGCAGACCTCACAACCACAAATCCCATCTAGAATTTGTGCAAACAAATTCCTTTCTAAATGTCTGATTTGATTATTGTTTTATTCTGGAAATCCAACTAATTTTTTTTCGTATTTATATACAGTAGTTAAGATTTGAAGACCTTTGAATTAGAATTTGAGTCAGGACCAAAACAATCCACAGTTTTCAGAGCTAAGAGGAATACCATTTAAAACCTGAAGGTAATAGCTGGCAAAAAAACCCAAAACATTTTATTTAGGTTTTACAGATATCATAGACTAATATCTCTCTTTCCCCCAAACTTTTTTTTTTTTTTTTTTTTAATATTTGTAAATACATACTTGTCATGAAATGTCTTGTGGTTTGTTGAGCAACATGGTTCATGTTTGGACAGCGCAGATCCCTGAATCTAATTCTGAACTTTGTTATTGCACAGGGAACAAATTGATAACATCTCCCCTGCATCTGTTAACTGAAATCTTCCATCTGACTTGGCAATAACAGAGAGGATCAGGGTGAGGGAGGGATGGGGGAGAGGGAACACAAAGGTAGACAGAGGAAATAAGAGGTGAAGAAGAAGTGTGTGTGCAGACTGAAAAGACAGAGAAAAATAGATTGATATACACTATCTCTTTCATTTGCGTGGTATTCATGCCTTTAACTGTGTGGTTACTTTCAGGATGACAATCAGCCATTTTCCTCTGAATTACTAAACAGTCATTTTTCTATAAGCCTTTTCCCATCGCTCAGGCTTAGTGCAGTTTGAGCAAGAAGGAGGAATGCAAGGGCCTGCAGACCCTATAAAGTTGTAGACTGTCATTGTCACAACAATGCATCTCTAATGCCACTACTAGATATTTTGATTGACTATGTATACTATGTATGATGAATGAGATTAAATTGAATCATGCTTATTAAATAAAGTATATATTCCATCTATCTTTTCTATTTATACTTTTGAGTAAAGATTTCAGCCCAATTGGTTGCCCAGACTAAGCGTCGAATCAGACCAAATGTGGGTTGTCTTTTGACATCTGGGGGAGACACGCTACTGATTAATAACCTGAACGATCAACAATCTGGCCCCCAGACGATCAGATGGTTTCTGGAACGTCAAAGGTTTAGCAGTTCCATGGTCCAATTTCCCAAATGGCTGCTGTCAGAAGATCCGTTATAAACTGTAGAGAGCTTAAAGAGCTAAAACTGTCGTCATAAAACTTTGCTTGAGAACAGACAGGCGTTGTTGCCTGCATATTCCAGCCACCTGCAGCTCCATGTTATTCTTTTTTCTTCTTACTTTCCATTTACAATAGAATTGCCTGTCTCTCCTTCTGTCAACACTGAGGACAAAGCCATCTTTTTTGAATCAACTTTGTTAGAATTGTCACTGGACGAATCCAACCAGTGGCTTTGTACTTAAGTCCAGTGTGAGCCCCGCATTGCGGGCAGTTGATTGACCCGTAGAGTGTCGGCAGAGAAATCGTAGGTTGGGGGTGTGCAGAAAGAACGTGTAGTGTGAGTTCACACAACATAAAACGTCAATACGATTGCACAGTGTCTGCCCAGCTTCACTCGGTTGGGTCTTGTCAGCTGAGCCATCAGGACAGCAGAGAACTTGCTGTTTTACACACTTTTCCTTTTGTCGCTCCAGAGCCCAAACGCCATTGTTGCTCAAAGCAGGCAAATAGACAGTGAGGCTGCATTGTCAAAAACAAACAGCAGGTACAGTCACAGCAGGTACAAGGTCAGGAAATGTAATACTCTACAGTTTGTATTCTCTATTCATTAGAGGCAGAAAGGGTCTTTTTGTTTTTTTTCTACAGCTCTTGAGTAACAGGCTGCATAAACAAAAACTGGCCATTTCAGCTGCAGTCATGTTTGCAGCTGAGTGTTATTCAAATTTCTGGGCAAGTCATGACTGTTCTCGTTGGCTGTACTTTCTCACAAACACAGACTGAGTTTCTTCCTCTGGCTGCGATCTGATCACATTCATATTTCATATCTCGCCAGCGCAAGCCGTGTGTGTTTACACCTTGCATGAACTTTTATTTCCTTTTCCAGATAAGACTTTGAAATTTATATCATATTATAATACCGGAGCTGGTTACACCGAGATAACCCTTGATTAAAGCTTAGAGTTAAAGGGGAAGTACACTAATTTTACACATTGCAGTCAGTGTGTAAAACTGACAGGGGTAGTACTCATAGGGAGTACTACTCAGCTTGTGAAAGCGACTGTATAATCTGTGGCTGTGAATGAGGTTAGTCAAGTCTGAGTAAACAACCCAAATGATGTCAGGGTCATCGCAGCTGTTCATTGCATGTCACACTGTGTTAGATGGGTCTAATTGTCTCGGTCGCTGTCTTGGTGTGATGAAATCCTGGTGAATTGTGGCACTATGAAAAAAATAAGAGATTCATCATCTCCCATCATCCGTCCCCACCAATCCCATGTTTTAAAAATTTAGAAAAATGAGAAACAAACTTTGGCCAAAGCACTAGTGCTTCTATTTATTGAAAAGCCTCAAAAGAGAAGGAGGAGAGTGTGGACCCGGTCATAGCAAGGCACAAAAAGGGCAACATGAAATGCACAACTTACAAAGTAAGTTTAAAGCACTAGTTCAACATTTTGGGAAATTCTCTAGTTCACTTTCGTCTCCTAAGGATAGCATTTCATGGTTATACAGGGTGTAATGTGCCTGACTAGTTCTTGGCCTGAAGCGTCGACTTCCCGAGTCTTGCCCTCACTGTGAAGTTTTCAGGCAACCAGCAGAGGACTATTGCTATATATCTACTGATATTTCACATCAGAGTGTGTTTACAGGTGTTGGGGAGCGCCGATGTGAGAAACAGCTGCATAAAGCGTTTAGTGGCTCCAGACGGAGCTGCGCGAAATTTTCTAAATGACCTCAGGTGATGTCACAACACACCCGAACCGCTGACCAAACTGTAAGTGATCAAGTTGCACTGTGGGTAATGTAAATACCAGGTTTTGACACGTAAGAAGAATTTTTGGAGTTAGAAAGACAACATCCCTGGTACTAGTGCACCAGTTTAATTCTTTTTTTTTTTTCCAACCTGTCCACAATAAGTCTCACAATGTTATAGAGATCAATGCTATATCGATGGAGTACCTTTTATGTTTTTAGCAGCAGCACTATACTAGCTCGCCAGTGTATTCTGCGTCATTTAATGTCGCATTGGTTGAAGCAATGGTCAACGTATGGGATTTTGGTTCTACATTTCTGACAGAGCCAGTACGATCAAAAGCCACCATTTTTGATTGACGACCAAAAATGCCACCGCAATTCTTGCTTGCTTGTTCCACAGCAGTATTAGTGGACCACAAGTAGAGCTTTGGTTTTCTATGATGTAAGGCTGTTTTCATGATTGTTACAAGTGAAAGATTTGCTCCTTCATTTCTGAGATAGCCTGAGGGTAGGGTGGGACATTTTGTTTTATTTTTGTGCAACTGTCTAAGTCATATTAGACTAGTCCTACAAGCAAAACTAAGACTGGACTAATTGGATAGACCAGTCTAACATACTGTACTTGAAAAGCAGCTCCAGATCCCATGATCAGGTCACTTTCGAACTATAGATTCAACTCTGTTCAGCCCACAATGGTACAGCTCTGTCAAGTTGGTGTAATGTCACTCTTCCTCTACTTTGCAGCTCAGGATAAATAATTCTCCTGTTTTATTGTATCTAGGGTATACTGTCAGAGTTTTTGCTTTTATTTTATTTTATTTTTTTTTGTTGAAAGTTGGAAATTTGTGCAAGTCCTGGCTGAGACCTGGAAAATGTCAAGCCTGAACAGATTCCAAATTAGCTATAAGCCAAGAGATGAAATATGACTGCTTTAGGGTATATAAAGTAATGTCTGGGAAAGTAACACCAAATCATTCTGACATAATTTTTAATTTTGCTGAGAGGTACACTCCTCCATATGTTGTGTTTGTGTGTGTGTGTGTGTGTGTGTGTGGGCTAACCCTGGTTAAAAATGTTAATTGACACCTGTTGACTATGAGCTATGAAAATCAACGAACACACACTAACTCATCGACTTTGACACACAATCACAGTTTTGCTAAAACACATATGCAGACTGTCAGTCAAATAGAAAAATAAAGATGTTTTTCTTGTCCTCCTTGTCTTGTCATTAATGATAGTGCCTGGGGATAGTGTTGTCAGGCTCTTTGTCTGTTGGTCAAGATGCCAAGTACTGGCCACACTGCCATGACATGGAGATCTCCTGACTATTTATGTAGTGTTACTGTGAGGTTAAAACAGAGGGCTAACACTTTGTATTATTAGTTGTATTATTAGTGTTGTTAAAGCCTAATTGGTGGATTCCAATGAAATTTGCTGTGGACATTCAAGGTCCCCAGAGGATCGATCGCAGTGTGACTCCCTGACCTTTTCTCTTGCGCCACCACAAAGGACACACTTAAAATTTTTAACCTACTACCTGGATCCTGACCTCTGAATCCCAGCCCACATCTCAGATTTGTTCAGTGATTCAAGTAGCTTTGGTGTTTTGCACAGTGACGACTGTTTTCCACTGGATGGAGAAACCGATCACCCGACCCTATCGCTCAGAGCTAGGTAGGGAGGATTAAGAATAGGGATTTCCACTGCCTGTGCCAGAGCAAGAAAAATAGCCACATTCATGACAAATAGCGACAGAAAAGATAGCAAATATGAATGAGATCCACTCAGCTGTGTTACAGAAATAACTATTCAATCAGAATATGTCTTCAATTTTTGTCTTAACTGTTCTAAGTAGCCTCCACCGCAGCTTCTGTGTTAATTGCAAATTGTCACTCACTGGTTAGGGCAAAACAAAATAAAATAAAATAACCCCCTGGTCCCAAACAGAAATCAACTAACATGGACATAGTGTCAGGCTTAATTAATAAAGCGAAATGAAACGGCAATTCAGGCTTCACTATCAACCCAATTGGTCGAGGCAGATGGCCGCCCACCATGGGCCGGGTTCTGTTCAAGGTTTCTACCTATTAGAAGGGACTTTTTCCTTACCACTGTCGCTGGTAGTGCTTGATCGTTGGGTCTCTATAATAAAAGTACTCTGAGATAACCTCTGTTATGATTTGGCGCTATATAAATTAAATTGAATTGAATCGAATTGGTAAGGATCTACACATAGCAAAACAAACTTTCTCTCTCACCAAACATACATGTTATGGGTTGTAATAAACTCTGCCATTACCAAGCACTTTATATTGTTGTTTTGATATAAAAATTTCAATGAAAGTTCATTTTATTCATTCAGTTCATTTAATGATGCAATGCAAACTTTTTATTAAACTAATGTTTTTATTTAGTCCTGTTTCCATTGTACTGTTTTTTCCTCCCTCCTTTCAATTTAATGGTGTTCTGTTCATATTTTATGATATGAACTTCCATGCCCATTCAGCTGCGTCCCACGTAGCCTAGATGTAAACGGAATGAGCTGTCAGTTTTTAGAATTGGCCTTAATGTGGCGTAAAGAAATTACATAACATCAACATGAACCAAGATCAGTGTCATGAAATACCTCAAAATAGGACGTGTTCTGGGACTGAACATATGCTGCTTTCATGGTGAATTTGATTGCAGTCAGAGCCAGGGCATGTTGGTTTGGTTGGTTTTTCCTGTTGACCTAACATCCCTGTTATCAGGGACCTCTGCGCATACAGTATTTACACACTTGCAGAAATGTGAGATCTGAATTGTTGCATAACAGGATTAACCACCATCTACTGTATATAGAAAGGAATATTTCGAGTTAGGTGACAGTCTTCGTATGTATTGAACAAACAAGGTATACTCTAATTTTTCCATTAGTGAGCCACAGACATGCTCGTAGGAGTATTTTGTTAGTTTTGGACGGAGCCAGGCTAGCTGTTTCTCCCTGTTTCCAGTCTTAATGCTAAGCTAAGCTAACTGGTTGCTGGCTGTAGCTTCATGTGTAATTGACAGACGTGGGGGTTGAATCAATCTCCTTCCCTAACTCTCGGCAACAAAGTGAATAAACGCATTCCCCAAAATATCAAACTACTCCTTTAAGAGACTGATGATTCATTACTTATTGATTGATTTTAAATTTTGGCAGTTCATTCTTATTTCTCTTCATTCTTACATTTTCTTATATCCAGTTTACTCATTTTGGTACAGTTTAATACAAAGACTACAGACTTTACACCTGGGCTGTGTTCACAGAATATAGTTAACCCTATTTTACACATTTTTGGTGTTTAACTCTACTGAGTGTCACTGATCTTAAAATCCCCTTGGCATTAGAAACGATCGTACTATTTTTTTCTTCCTTTCTGCTGACCTGGCCCAGTCTCAATGTCTTTCTACACATATATTTTCAAATTGCTCTGTTTCTTTGGTCTCACCATGGTGAGCTCTCGTGTAAGTTCTGTTCTGTGGACATTATGTGCACTCACATACTTTTCTAAAGAGATACGTGTCAAAGCAGATCGACACTCTATCTCTCTGCTAAGCACTAATGGCCTGTCTGTTTATGAACTAACTGACTTCGCTGTGAGGGGTTTCAAGTGGGGAAACTCTACGTGCACACACAAGCTATCTTTCTCTTTCTGAAGCCATGCAAACCCAAACAAGCTAGAACTGATGGTGTTTTTGTCTTCTCTGTTCTTAGGTCATTTTTTGTCACTGCACAAGAGAAACCTGTGTTTAATCTTCACTTAGACTCAGGACTGTATAAGGAAGGATAGCGTCTTTCAGTTTGGAGTCTACGTGAGGATTATTTCAACAGAAGAATTTTATTTTGAAAGTATCTATGGTGTGAGAAGTCTGTTAAATAAATAATCCAGGCCTCACAGAGAACTGATCTGGATTTAGTTTTGATTTCTATTCTCTTCTTCTTATTCATAGCAATCTTTATAGCCATATTTTATCATTTGAAAGTCTAGTCTTTTAGATCCACGTAGGTCCAAAATATGTTAGTTACGTAGTAATTTGCTCAAACTTTATGCAAAGTGAATTATAGAGGCAGCAACAATGCAGGAAATGTAAACGCGTGTGGGTGCAACAGATGTGAATTCATGTGAATTGCACAAGTTGAAAACAGTTATACATTTCAGGAAGAGCATGAAAATAACTGGACAAATAACAACAACCAAACAAATAAACGCTGCACAGACACACACTGTGCACACACATTTGATGTGCATGTCAAATTAAATTAATGTAGTTTTGTGCCCATATAAAACCAATAATAAAATAAACTGTATATTATACTGATAAAGAAATGAAGGGGCTAGAACAAAAACATCCCATCTCAAATGGAACAAATATTCAGAGTAATAATGACTTAAATGGTTTTGCACCCTTGGTGAAAAAAATCCAACCTCCAGTCATCATTTAACTGTGCATCCACCCTGCCACCAATATTTAGTTTGATTGCTATACAGCGTGATGAGAACATGACAGTTTAAACAGCAATTACATCGCTGCCCAGGGCGGATGGCTTCACCCTCCACCCCGCCCCAGTCACCTGAGAGGAATTACCCTCGCACACCCGCCGGCCTCTTTGCCTGTATGCACCTTCTTTACACACCTATCTGTCTGTCTGTCTGTCCATTTCCCCGTCTGTCTACCAGCTGCTAAGCCGTTCAAAGTCAAACTCACACAGAACTTTAGCCAGGTTTTCATGTCTACAGAATTAATGGTGGTAAGCTGTACATGCACTTGTGTATTCACATGGCTTCTGGAATAATCTGTTGCAGGGTAACAAGAAAAGAGAGCCACCGCTTAGCGTCCCATTATTACCAGTAGTTACCTCCCAGCATCTGTCTGTGTGTCTGCATGCAGTGTCCCTACATGCCTGAATTGCCCAACACGCAGAAACCATCATTATTTCCTGCAGTTGCCTTCAGCACCTGCCTACCTGTGTGTCTACATGTGCGTGTCTCAGTTGATCCGTATGCATGCTAATCTCCATGTCGTCTTTTTCTCACAACCTTTATGCCTTTGTGGCAAGAAACAGGAGCACCTGAAGGAAAACAAGAACACAAGAACTGAGTGCAAGTTGGGCTCCAACTGTCAGTACTGACGTTTTTTAAAATTAAGATATTCATAAGGCTTCATATCCACATGTTTAAGGTCTGTTAGTCAAAAGATTGAGTATAAAACCATCACGTTTTGGATTATTTAGCTAGAACCTGTCAACACCTAGAAATTGTCGACACCTGTTATCAGTGTCAGTTTAGAAACTGACACTGATAACAGGTGGCGTTACCCTGAGCTCCAGGCCTCAATGTCCTCAGTGAGAGGAAATCCAATTGTAATGAAAGCAGATTACATAATTCTTTTTCTTTTATGAGTACTGTTATTCTGACTTAAACAACAAAACAAAAACAATATCCAGGTGAAGTTCTGCCTGTGACATGTGAGGGTGACTGTTCAGCTTAAAACTCTCTTGAACTACCATCCGCAAACATTCAATTATATAACGTCCAACATGAGAAATTTAGGCTGTCAAACATTTACCCATTCAGAGATTTAGAAGACTTCTAATCTATTTTGCCAATTTTATCATCATCAGTTTTTATGAACATCTTCTTAATACATGTAACATTCAACTGTTGCTGATTTGACCGGTTTGGGCTTTGCTACTTAAGCAATATTTATATGTTGAGAGTGTATTATTCTTTTAATCATGTTGTTTTGATGTAAAAAGGAAATTACAGTATGTTATTTATTTTGAGCTGCGGAAAGCAGATCACTACCTAATGAATACATCATCATTAATATGACTGAAATGTCAGTTTTCAAAGCAAGGACGTAGGTTTACCATCATTCCTCAAATTGCCCACAGATTTCCGATGAATTTTACACTAAAAAGTATCACAGTGTTCAAACAACGGATGTCTCATTTCAGAACACTGTGTGCCACCAAGACAGATTTTCAAAAATCAGAAGAAATCTTTTGGAACTGCTTTCTGGCACAAAGCACGGAGCAGTTGCTGTCCTTCGCGGTTTTCAAGTTTCTGTCAGTATCAGAGAAATCACCTCCGACATCATCTTACGTAAACCGTCAAATAAAGTCATAGCAGTACACTGACATCATGTACAAGCTGCCTGTCTCAACTATAAATTCATTATTCATAGTAAGTGTATAAATCTATGGTATCACACTTAATTTAACATACATTTTCTGATGTTTTAAGCAGTTGTAGTCGCAGGCAGTGACTGTTTTTCCACAGATGGGTATAATCAACCTGAAAAGATTTTATATGTTTAGTTACAGACAGACTGCAGCCTGTATATAAATATCAAGACGCTCAGTCTGTCTCCCAACACACATCGTTCACAAACTTGATTTCTCTCTGCCGCCTTCTCCGTCTCTTCTCACCCTTTTACCACATATCATCCCAAACTAAACAGCCACCAAAACACTTCACACACACTCTGCCGTGTTTGACTTTGGGGTAAACTGTACATTTGCCCCCGTGAATTAGGTCTGCGCTCGCGCTGTTGCCAAGTCCACTAAAAGCCATTAGAAGCAGTGCAGGTTAGCTCACCGGGACAAATGGAGTTTACAGTCCAGCAAGCTGTCCAGGTTTGTGTAACTAGACGTAGTCCCCCTCTTTACGATGAGGTCAGGATGAAAGAAGTGGTGAGGTGTCCAGAGGGGCTGGCAGTGTAGCGGAAGCATTCTTACAGCCACTTTCACAAAACAGCAGTCTTACTTGATAAGTTAGAGGAAAAATCTTTTTCATTCTGAAAGCCACTTGTGCGAGTAAGAGGCGTTTTTTTTTTTAACTACCAAAATGACAGTGATCTTTAGAAATCGATAGTGATGCCTCCGCTGGCAACGGGACACAGCGGATCTTTTTCATGTTGAAATGATCAGTTAGGGGTTTCAACTAATGAGTTTTGCCTTAACCAGTGGGATACATGTTTTTATTCATGCAACAAGAAGAAATTCAAAGTATAAATTTAGAATCATCAATTTGATTTGATTTTATTGTGAGATACAGGGAAGTTTTAAGCCTCTAACCCCGCCTTAATAATTAAATAAAACAACATGAAAAGAGAAATTCACTCCTGAACTGCTCACTGATTTGACTGAAAAATCTGTTTCCCTATATTTGTGTTTAGGAGGAAAATAGATATTCAAATAAGGTTACAATCACTGTGGTGCTGATCTGTACGACATTTACTGTCACAATAACCAGTAAACTACCAGCACATTTCAGTTTCCCACAAATCTGAGCCATTTGTAACACCTTAGCGTAATGTTTTGCGACTAAGAGCGTGTGAAAGTACTTAAGAAGCAAGCAGAGAAGTCAAAATAGTTAGCTAAAAGTAATGGATACTGGGAACGCCCAGCTTCTGTCACCTCAAGTGGTAAAAATGCAAACTTGACCAAACCTACTGAAACAAGAGTCTAGAGCCATTTTAGCGGCTCTATGAGGCTGTGCCTTGAGGGAAATGGTAACGTCAGAATGCTAACATGTGCTCAGTGATCAAAGCGACACGCTGATGATTAGCATAAGGTCTACCAGGCTGATGGGAATGTCATCAGTTCTGCAGGTATATGGTCATAGAACTAAAATAGTGGACAAATTTAAATTTTGACCTGATGATGGTGATAGTGGAAAAGCCAGGGGTTCACCAAAGTTATGACCTCCATCATGATGAGGACACAAATTTTCATGCCAATCCATCCTCCAGTTCTTGAGACATTGCACTCCAAACCACAAATGTGAACCTCAGGGTGGCGCTAGAGGAAAAAACAGCGGACCAGGGTCATTAGGATTCATAATCTTGGTACCATGGATTTCTATGACAAGTCTTAAAATAATCCATTCTACCTCTGTAAAGATACTTCGCTTTCAGTTTTTTTTTTTCTTTAAGAACAGAGGTTAAATCAAGGCATAACCGAAGTCGGTAGTTTGGATCCTATGGGGACCATGAATTTCCGTGTGACGTGGCAATCCAGCAATTATTGAGCTATTTCACTCTGGACCAAAGCAGTAGACCAGCAGAACGACATGGCTTTCCATAAAGCCATGCCGCCAGCATGGCTAAGAAACCAAGACCAAGCCGAAATACGAACAAGTCCAGGATCTCTATGATTTATAGTGTTAAATAAAAAATAAAGTTTTAAGTCAGTTCAAATGAACACATTTGGAACACGGACTTGTGTAGAAGAAGAGGTCCTGGAGTTCATCAGATTGTAAAAAAACAGCTAGAACAGCTGCTCCAGGGCTTTCTAGATTTCATTACCTTTGCTTGAGAAACTGGCACCAACTTCTTGGTAGCAGCTGTAATACAGTTTGGTACAAGTCAGCTAGATATATTGTCTATTGCTATTCTATATTTTTTTTTCTGCATTTTTATTCTCTATTTTTATTTTCATACATTTATTGCTGATGTATATACTTTTCTGAATGTAAGAACAAGCAAATAAATAAATGCAACCGTTGAGAAATTCTCAATGCCCTCTGTTTTGTTCTGGTTAGTGATCATATAATAAATAAATAAATAAAATCATCTTTGACTGATAAAGACTGACAAATTACGTCATTTTCGTCATTTCAAGTCAGATTCCTTTTGGCTGAGATCACCTCTATGTTAACTCCTAACACCGCCTTCAAAATCTTTCTTTCCTTTGGTATTCGCTGAAGCTAAAGTGATCTAATGGATGAAGACAACAGACGTCCGACTGACTATCAGTCACTTTAGCCGAAGACTGGAACAGACAGCTCACCCACGTCTTTTATCCTGAGATCAAAAAGACGTGAGGTGGATTCGCACAGCTTCAGTGTCCTGCAGGGGTCACGTACATCATAATATGTCACAGTGCGCTGTAAATCATGGCTGGCAACATGTCCTAGCGTTGTCCATGACTACAGGGACAGGGTTTAGATTTTCTCTGTATGTGGCCCGGACCTCAGGGTTTTCCATGTTCAGGGAGAAACCAAGATTTGTGGCTTCACTCGGCTAAATCTCAGATCTCTTGTCGCTGTTTAAAGCTAGCCGGGGAATTCAACAGTGTCTGTTACGTAGTCTGCCTTGAAGTGACATTAGGATAGATTCACAATTGATCTGCACAGGCTGCTCATACATGTAAACTGTGAAGTCACACGTTAGATAGCATTGCACCGATGTACATGCCTTTGACCACGTAGAAACACACACACACAAATATAAACACGCCTGCACGAACACACGCGTACGCAGGTCCACGCTGCAGGCAGACATTTCATGGCCGCTGGTATGAGTGATGACAGGAGCTGATTGCATCAGTATTCAGGGCAGCGAGGTGAACACAAACACACACACACAGCGAGAGAGCAGAGTGCGCACACTCACATACACACACACACACACACTCACGCTAACAAATCCCCCATGATACAGGATGGTGATGAATGCTGTTTAATCCTGTGGTCAGAGCGTCCCAGGTGGGAGGGGTCAGGCCTTCTTCTCAGGGCTATCTCTTACAGGCCAAAGGTTCAGCGTGATGGCATCCCCAGATACAATGGCTGCATTTATTCATATGCAGAGGAGAGAAGAGAAGAGCTTAAAACCACCGCATTCAAAGAAAAAACCCGCCATGGCTGAATTTAAATGATCTGAAATGAACTGATGAGCAAAAAACATGGTGGACGGTTCACCAATACCATGGATTAATTCAAATGAGCTGAACTGACTTAACATAAAATGCAAAGCAAAATGTTGCAGTACGTGACTTTTCCTATGCTGTTGATATGGTCGTTAAAAGGCGTTTATATGCATCCATCAATAAGTTAGATTGAATCGAAGGCTCCTGATGTATCTATACCTACTGTTATGTTTTTTTTAAGGACCATATCACGGCTGTAATCAATACTTTTATTGTAAAAATGCGTCGGTGTCGATTTGAAAACAGCGAGACGGTGGGAAAGGCGTCGCTGGTAGTGATGACGAACCCATAGAGAATAGTTGTTGCATGGATTCTCAACGCTGTCGCAGCAGTTTTCAATTTAAAAAAAAAAGCTGTAAGACCCCACCGTGCACTACCTGCTCGGCACCAAATGGCAGACACACACAGTTAGAGACTGGCTAGAGAACATAGTGGAGCATTTAGCAGGCTACAGAGCCGGATGGACGAAGACATCTTTACACAGAACGTGAAATTTGTGGCTTGAACCGCCTGCATCGGCGTCATATGTATCACATCAGCATCAACTCTTGTTTCAACTGCAGTGACATACTACATAGAAATTTTAGTTAAATTCAGTGTTGCCTTTACTGTCCTGGGATTTGTCAGGTAATGCATTTACTAACTTACAGTTTTAATCAGCAATCATTTTGACTGTCCTGTAAGCCAGAGCCACACCACATGGACCGAAAACTTTTCATCCACTTTTTCTTTTCCTTTTTTTTTTTTTTTTTTTTTTTGCAAGTAACCCCATAGACCCACGTGAAAACTGCAGGCACAGAACCACTACACACAGAACCTCATAGAAACACCAGCTAAATTCCGCTGTTGTAACATTCAAGTGTTTTACACGTAATACTGAGGGCAAATGTTGCTTTTCCTCTTGACTTTTTCTTCACCCCCCTTAAGTTTTCTGTCACTTATGATCAGGCTGGAGCTTCACATAGAAGTAGTCCCCGCAGTCTACCGGAGCAGACGTCCTCCCACCCTTCATTTCAGTGGACAATATGTGTACCTTTTTTTTCTCTCTCTCTCTCTCTCTCTTTTTACTTCCCCTCCGTCCCTCCCTCCCCACGTTCTCCACTTTTTCCCCCTCGCAGGCCACAAGTGTTTGATTCGCTGTCTGGCCCTGCATAATAATGAGAGGGGGGGGCAGCTTTTTTGAAAGAGCTGCTGCTTGCCCCTCCACAACAAGCGAGAGAGAGAGAGAGAGAGAGAGAGAGAGGGCGAGAGAGCTAGACCTACACGAGTGGCTGAAGATTCATCCAGGCGCTCAGGACGCACAGGCGGAGTTGCACAATCAGCGCTCCGAAGGGACTCCAAAAAGCGAAAACCCCTCGGCGCTCCCTCACTCCTGCCATCTAACGCTCTCTGCAAGTGGATATTATTTGCACTTCGAAAGATTTTTTGTTGTTGTTGTTGTTGTTCATATTTTTCGCGCGTTTACTCGTAGAGGCCGTTTGGAGAGCTCGGATTTTGAGGAGCCTGATTGTTTGAAAGTAAAAAGAAAAAAAAAATCCATCTTTTATTTTTTTTTAAATTTGTGAAGACATGCATCGGTGCACAGCGGTGCTACTTTTGCTAGTGGTGGCCTTGTACCTCCTGAGCGCAGAAGGTAAACTACACATACTTTCTATTTGTTCATATCTAGTTGAAATTGTGAAACTGTAACGGCGGGTTTTGCGCCGACACTGTGGGAGCTCCCTGGAGAAGATGTGACCGAGTAAACAGCAAACAGCGGGCGACGACATAGATGTTTTTGAACGCCTCATTTGGTCAGTTACGTGAGAATTGATTGCAAAGTCGCTCTTCCGATCCAGGGTTCGTCTGAATCGTGCGTGAAGCTGCTGTCAAAGGCGCCCAAAGTGTCCAGCCCAGGTTATGAAAACAGGAACGTAGCTTAGGTGTTTCAGTGATGGGTTTTGTTTTGGGTTTTTTTTTGCATGTTGATGCTCACAAAACGACCTTATGTCGACCTCACCGACTTTCCCCCCACCTGCTGCGTGCAGTTTACCCTCAGTCCGAGGGGCCAGACGCTCAGCCCGGTGTTCTCCACGGACGCTGCGATCACGCGATCCCCTCCCGAGTCCCTGGGCTGGCATCCCCCGGCCGGGTTGCACCCTCAACACTGCCCTGGGACTCCGGCGGGTCTGGCGAGACGAGCGAGGCTCGACGTATGCGGCCGGAACGGTTTAGAGCCGGTACTCGCGGAGCCATGTGGAAGGGGGCGGGGGACGCGGGGACGCGGGGACACTGGCGGAACCGAATGTCTTTTTTTTTTTTTTTTTTTCTATTAGAAATGTTAGATTCAATGCCGAAAACGTCGTGGGGAGAAAAATCTCGGCAGTGCGAGACCTGTTTCTGTAGTTCTGCCTTATTTAGTGTCATCTCGTTGGGAAATGTCTCCATTAAAAACCCCTGCATGACCATCATGCTTTTACTTGGTTGGAAACTTGTCCTTTTTCGCCACATATTCATTCGTGTATCGGTTTATGAAATGACCGACTAGTGCCCCACCGCACACAGACGGCAGAAAAAAAGAAGTGAACAGGTACTTGAACTTAGAAAGTAGATCCCATCTCCTCCCGTCTCACTGTGTGAAGTGTCGGTGCATGCCCCCCCCCCATCACACAGCTCTGATCGTACACATGGTTACACCGCACCGACATTAGCGTCTCTCCCCGAAGCTTTATTGGCCTTTGTTTGCTGCGGGGCCGGCGACGGACTTAGAGGGCGGGCGGTCGGGACAGATAGCGTGGAGGTGGACGAACGGAAACCTCGGACCATCCGGGTCATCGCCTCCCGTCGCAAATACACAACCGCAGCGAAACTCACCCCCCCCCCTCCGCCTGTGTCCAGCCGCGTGGGATAAGGAGAGCGAGGGGAAGTGAACCCGGAGATGAACGCAGAGATGCCGCGGAGGCGAGGCCGCACGAAACCTCGGTTGAACACCTGCTCTTATAATGCGAGAGTTTTCTGAACAAAGACGTCTCGCCTGAGAGCAGCAAGTGCACTCAGAAAAAAAGTGGGTTTCTCTAGCGTGGCTGCAGGACAGTGGAAGCCACAGGTTCTTGCTGCCCAACTCGAATCTCTTTGATTTTTATTCACAAGTCATCAGAGCTGCACTGGATTATCAGATCAGTTCCTTTCGCGGATCTGCAGTGGAGGATAGTTTTAGAGGAAGCCCGAAGCCCTCTGTTGAGGAGAAATTGAGCCATTTCTTTTTAATCAAGCCAGAAGTTTCAGTTTCAGAAATACTCTGTTACTTTTGGAGGGAACCAACTAAACGCCCATTTTTAGTTTTCTTACTTTATCATGTTTATAATGTGACTTTATTTGAAGCCTTTACCGTATTGTAGAAACGCATGGGTCAAGGGGTTCAGCTGAAGTGAGACTGTGTGTTAGACGTGTGAGGCTCTAGCTTTGAGGCACCAGACTGAAGTGCTGGCGTTAGTAATCCTCCTCGTCAGTATGTAATTTAAAGATAAACTGGGGATTTAATGAGTGAGAGCCAGTTTGCTGTCAAATCCCAAAGATTTGACATTTCCATCCGTTCTCTGGAAGTAATTATGAGACTAACTTTAATAGTCTGTCACAAAATTCAGTTTCCAGATTGTCAGTTTGCATTATATCAGTGTACCTTTTAGATCTCCAGAAACTAAAAGTACACTATGTTGCTGTTCTGAGAAAGTACAACGACTACAGACAATTTGATCGTGCCCGTGTGTTGGATTTCTCACCAGCCTACAAGTGCAGGTGCACCAGGAAAGGGCCAAAGATCAGGTACAAGGATGTACAGAAGCTGGAGATCAAACCCAAACATCCGTACTGCCAGGAGAAGATGATATTGTGAGTGAGACTTTTTTTAATTGCCTCTCAGTCTCTCTCCTTCTCTTCATCTGTCATTCTTTTTCTCCAGGGCTCTTTCTTGTATCTCTCTCTTGCTCAGCTCGTCTCCCATTGTTTTCTCCCTCTTCTCTCCTTATCCCCCTCGTCCTTTGTATTCTTCGTCTTCCTCGATCTCTTGACATTTCCCAACCACTCTGTCTCTCCCCCAGCTTTTCTCATCCTCTCACATCCCTGCTTTCCTTCTTCTTCTTCTTCTTCTTGTCTTCCATTTTCTTCTGCCCTTCCACCTCCCTGCGTGCACTGCAGGTAAGATGTATTTGTACCTGTGTGACGCCCAGATATAGAGCTGTAACTGTGCCACGGCCGTACTCCAAAAAACCATCAAAATATCTGGCAGCTATACAGGCTTTATCAAAACATCCTGTCGCCTGTGCTTAAAGCACTTAGGAGGATTTACAGTGTGATGATACAGTGACGATCTAATTTCAACCCCCTAGCGAGGAGGTGAGGATGATTTATTTGTTGGAAAGGTGGGTTACACATACGTGTAACATCTTAGGTTACAAACAATGCACCTTTATAACATAATGAGAAATCAAAAACAGTACTTGTATGTAAACAGCGTGTGTTCACCCAGCACCCTAAAAGTGGATTTCTGTTTCTCCCAGGGGTCGAGTACACCCCAACCTAAAGCCTTACATACAGGTTTTAGCTTGGTCTATGACTCACAGACTGTCTATTTGATCCTCCCACGCCGACCTGTGACCCATTAAATCACAGTCCGAGCAGATAAGACGGCTCGGATAATGTTTCGGCTTTAGCCACTGTGGAATGCGCCGTGAACCTCTCTGTCGACAATTAGGCCTCTTCTACTAAAGAGATCCAGACAGACTTGAAGTAACCAGTGGCGCTCAGGCAGACACTCCAGTCCTGAATAAATAAACTGGCTCGGTATGTTTACATAATGTACTCTATGTTTTATGCATGAGTTCTAGCGTCGGGGATCAAGTCTCGTCCAGAGTTAGAAATGTGAGATGCGGTTTATGTGTGGAATTCATTTGAAGTTTCATATCAAAGTCGCACGATGGGGACGGCAGATGGGAACGTCGTGTCAGCCTCCCTGGAGTCAGTTCGGTTTCTGTGCTCGAGGCACAAACTCTGCTGCCCCCTGCTGGCAAAGTACAATACGGCACGGAGGACACAATCTGGGTAACAGCAGCAAGCGGCTAAGAAAAACAGATTGTGTGGATGTGACATGAATAAATCTGTTCACCCAGTCACAGTCCCTTTTGGGGACAAAAATGTCCATACCGTTTAAGTCATTGAATATTAGGGTGTAGATTGAGGTACATCTGTGTGTGTGTGTGTGTGTGTGCGCAATTCACAGTGGAAACATTTATACAGGAACATATGATGATAATGATGGTGATAATGATGAAGGATTGGATTTGGAGTTTTCCTTCCTTCCAAACTGAACGGAGATTAATCAGATAACATGGATCCACACATTTCCGTGATGTTTAATGCTGAAACCATTAGTTGATTAATCTAAAATAAAGTTAGAATGAAGTTAATTTGCAACAATTTTGTTAATCGATTGTTGGTTCCAGTTACTCTAATGTGAGTGTTTACGTCTTTTGTCTATTTTGTGCTATTGTAAATTAGATATTTTTGGATATTGGACTATTGAGCAGACAAATCTAGAAATTTGAAGACATCACCTCGGGCACTGGATACTTTGGATGGGAGTATTTCCCAATTTTTTTTATGACTGAATGACTAATCAATTTATCAAAAAGTAATCAACATATGAATTGGTAATGAAAAATAAATCATTAGTCATAATGTTACAGATGCCATTTAAAAGTCGATATTTAAAAGTAGTATTTTTCAATGAGTGTAGGAAAACCCCCACCCCCCCACCAAAAAACAAAAAAAAAAAACCCTGAAACTCAGAAGTACTAGATCTGATTTGGTCTTTGTCGACCCACGGGTCTGTGGTGTGTGTTACCCGCCACATAGCTATTATTCAAGGCTGCTCTATTAGCATGAGATGGGGGCCACCAGCCACTGGTGCCCAGTGAAAAATGAGCCTCAGTGGGCTCCGGAAAGCCACAGAAAGAAAGAGAGCAGGAGAGGAATGAGTGAGACAGTCCCCCCTCTGGCCTTTGTTGTGGCCATTTGGCTTACGGCGCTCAGTTTGGCATTCTGGACGACCACTCCAAAACACAAACACACACAAGCTGGGAGCCCCGAAATGTCCCCGTTTTCTCCCTATTTCTTCCTGCTTTCTCCATTTCCTCATTGTTTAGCTTTTAAACTCAGTCTCTTTTCCACTTTATCTTATTCTCTCTCTTTTATATTATTTTTCGCCCTCTTTTTATTCCTATCTCTCATTACGTTTCTTACTGGTACTCTTTGTTTGTCTTTATCACTTACTTTTCTTTTCTCACCACCTCACTTCTTCTAACCTGTGTTATGTCTTAGTCGGTTGAGGACACATTCAGATCCTTTACCTAAATAAAATTTGTAGCACCACACTGTGAAACCACTCCATTAAAAGCAGAAGACCTTACAAAACAGTATTATCAACAAAATGTACTTCAAGCTGTGCTTTAAAACTGTCACTATTATATTACAGTTTAATCGGAAAATATTTTTTTGTGTGTTAGATCTAAATCTGCAAAGAAACTAGTAGCTGCAGCTGCCAAATTAATGTAGTGAAAAGAAAAAAGCCAGAAGTGGAAATACTGCGGTAGAGTGCACTTAATTACTGTCACCTCTTTTCTTCTTCTTTTGTCCTCTTGCTGGTATGTTCTTCTTTTGGCCCCCTCATAGTGTCCCTTCTCCCCCTGTGCTTACGAAACGTTCTGAAGACCATATGAGCTTTTAGAGCCAGTGGCTGCACTTTTCGGATGCCCAGGTGAATAGTAATGAGGAGGAACGAAAGCCCAGATTAACACAGTAAACCCCTGCTAAGCATCCGTGGATCAACATTAAGGGTGTGTTTATTACAGGCTTGCAGAGATGAGACCACTGGCGTGCATGCACACATACAAGAGCACTTTCATGTTCTATCTATCAAAACACACGCGCTCAAAGCTCAGTTCTTCCATAACAAAGCACGTAGAGCCGCGCAACTAAACCTCAGTAGCCAAACAAAGTGACAACTGAATGGGCGGTAAAATATATGCGAAACACTTTAATGCCTGTAAGTAATGAATGCAACATTTTTATCAAGAGTCAAGTCTTTTCTCTTCTAGTCAACTCATTGAACATTCAGGGTTTGGTGAGCCTTTGAGCGTGTCACTGGATGGAGAGGCCCCATGGCATAGTGGGTGTTTTTTCCCACATTTCTCTTGTTTGGCCTGAATATGCCACATGCAGGCAGACTGTCTCTGCCCTTGCCCTAAGCGGAGGGTTATAGACGCAACAACTGATTCAATGAGCTCAGATGTCACATATTGAAGTGGCACCTCCACAATATTGCTTCATTGCCAAGAAACTGGCCGCCCAGTGCAAGCCGGGGTCTTTTGAAATTCGGGGGCATTTAACTGTGGAAATGTTATTGAGGGCAGCAAAGAATAGCAGCAAGAATCCGGGGGAAAAACATATCAACCACGCTACAGCTTGACCAGTTTCTATTCAAATGACTCAGACTGGCTTTCATATGGTTTGAAATAGTTCAGACCTGTGCTTTTACTCTATTCAGCTCTTGGCTTTTGTAGTTGATCTCAACTATTTCTCAAACTACTGAAGTTAGCGCGGCTGTCTAAATCTCCAAGCATACTGTGCAGCCTAATCAAACTATTTTTGCAGCCATGTGATTGCACTAGGAGCTCAAAAGTCAAATGTTTTATGGCATAAATATTGTATTTTCCTCAACAACCAACTGCACCAACAGTCATTATAGAGTAATAAGCACATTCTGGTGGTTCTGGGATATCTGACCTTTTGGCCTGCTACTCTGTCGTTTGGGAGAAATTTGGTGCACATTTTTGGAGCTGTAAAACTAGTTTGGGCGAGGGCTGACACGAAGCCACATTCTTTCTGAATGGCTGGTGGCCCTACAATCTTAAATTAAACTCACATGGCGATGCAAAATTGACTCAATTTTTGTGTTTGGTTGAATTATTCTGTCAAATATTTTGTTAATTTCTTACCTTTGGAATGCACACGTCGCACAACTCTTCCCCAGTACACCGCGCTTTATTCACAACTGTTTTTGGCCACCGCGCCTTCAACAGGGTGGTGAAGACAGAGTAAATTTGGTAATAACATTAGACTTTTTGGGTTTAATAACATCTCGCTTTTTCTTGCTTCTTCTCTGCTCCCCTCCTCAGTGTGACGATGGAGAACGTGTCTCGGTTCAAAGGGCAGGAGTACTGTCTCCATCCCAAACTTCAGAGCACCAAGAATCTGGTCAAATGGTTCCGCATCTGGAAGGACAAGCACAGGTAATAATCTTCGAACTCCTGCACAAAATCTGATAATAGGTTAGTTTTAAATAGCAAGTTTTATGGGGCTTAACAATATCTATCAGCCCTATGTACAGAAACAATCGTATGATGTTAAAGGAATAGTGCCGCATTTTGGGAAACACGCTTTTCACTTCCTGGCGGAGAGATGGATGAGAGTATCTAAACATGAAGCTACAGCCAGCAGCTGGTTAGCTTAGCTTAGCACAAAGACTGCAAACAGGGGGAAACAGCTAGCCTGGTTGTCCAAAGGTAACAAAATCCGCCTACCAGCTCCTCCAAAAACCATTAGTCAATATATTTCTTTAATCTCTAGAAAAAAGGAGAATGTAAAAATGACATTTTGCCATTGTATTTAGACACAAACCTAAACTGCTCATAGCTGATGATTGCATGTACCTCTTGCCCACCTGCCAGCCACATTTCCACAGAAACTCAGTGGGTCGGAGAGTGATTAAACCTGTGCCCTGCCGCCTGCATCCACAGGGCCAACAAATTCAATACACGAAACATTCGATCTCTATTTTTCCTGAGACTCCAGAGAGGTAGATGATCCTGGCATAAACAGCTAACGTGAAGGCAGCCAAAGAAGTGAATATTTAAGAAAGAACTGGACAAACGTTTGAAATCACAGCAAAATTTAACTCTATCTTTGTTTCTTCCTCAGGGTGTACGAAGCTTAAAACACTGGCTACCCAGATCATGGATCAAGTGAGACAAAAAAAAAAAAAAGGCAACACCATCACCAGGACTGTTTTTATGAAGTGCAAGATGTAACCTACAATCAAACTGTACTTCTCCCTCGTCTGCCTGAGATCTGTCAAACGCATTAAGAGATATCTTTAGTTCGTATATAAGCCGGTGGGCTCATTTTAGTCGGCCATCAATGTAGTTGCAGTCACTCACCACCCGGTCTTTGCAGCTGTAGTTATACTTGTCAAATACTGGACAAGACACCACCGTCTGTGTTCAAACAGTTGTAGGTTTGTTCAGATATGATTTAAAGGGACTTCTCTTTTGCTTTGGGTTTATAGGCTTCTTTCAAAATGAAGAATGTGTCAATCTTACAAAATGAGCAAACCTTCCTTTGACGGATACAGTGTAGGTGTTTCTATTGTAAAGATTTTCACTACTCTATTCAATATGACAGGTATAATATTTGTACAATGCCAACTTTTAGGATCTGGTTACCTGTGTTCAAGAGGTCGTAGTAGAAAATGCAGCGAGAAAGGTTGTCAATGACTCTGACTCTCTGTATGTGTAGAGGAGAGGCAGTGGTTACATATAATACACAAGTTTTCTATTCTTCAGTCAGATAGGGGAGATCTACCACTGTGTGTGTGTTTATCAGGTCCATGCTAGTCATATGTGTCAAACAAACACACCACTCTGCGGCACATGCTGTGTAAAAATACAATTTCACTAAACTTGCAGGGTGTAGTTTCAGTAGTTATTAAAGAATACAAATAGTTCATATGTGCCACTGCTACATAAATTACAGCCTGTGGATAGGAGTTAGTGATAAAAACGTGATTATTAATAACACTAAGAAAGCAAGACTGTCTGCGGTTTACAGCAACAAACAGGAGTAACGTGTGCATTTGTCGGGGACTACTTTCAGCCGTGGATTTATACACGTTTGGTTGTTCACTTAGCGTTTACTTCAGCACAACAATGACTCCAAATAAACTACAGTGCCCATTTTTATGGTAATAATGAACCAAATCAGCCAGTGCAACAGTGTGGCTCACTGATGTGTTTTTATGGTAATAGTTTTTGGACAACAATGGAGGTCTTTGGAACAGAGGGATAAACTATATCAGGCTTTGGATACACAGACAGTACCTGCTAGTAGGGTCAATTCATTGTTGGTTTTATTTTTTTGTCATGGGATTTGTTGACAATAAGAAAAATACAGAATATTATCAGACTTATCCTTTAAAACAGGCTATAGGCTGTGTTAATGTCTTATTAAAGTTGCAGCAGGGCACGGGGTCTGAAAATATTTCTTCTTTTAGCTCGGAAAAAGGAGAATTTGGCTGAAAACAGATCCAGATTCACTGTTCACACAGAAAGCAACACTTATTAATTACATCACAGCATATATTTAAATATATTATAGGCTATTCATTTGTACTGCTAATGATCATTTCAGTCTCCTGCAGCCCTACATGGGAAGTGATACTCTGCTCTTTTATGATCTCTCCTCCTGTAGATCTCCTGAACAATACTCTCAAATGTGTTATTATTTTGTATGCTGTGGATACACTTTGTAATAATGACTGTTGGGTGTTGTTTTGTTGCCACCAAACAGAATTCACACGCAAATATATCTGCATATATACAAAAACACCACGTTTTCTTTACCTTCTGAAGAATGTGCATTACTCTTGTTTTATATCTTATATATAAATATATATAAAGAAGCATTTTGTAAATGGACCAGTATAGCCTATATGTTAGTGGGAATGAATTCACCTTAAGACTTTATAGTGTCATGTATATTATATTACTGCATTATAGTTGTTTTTATGCTTTTGTTTATTTAAATCTTGGTTTGGTAACAGACATTTGGAGGGTAAGTGTTTGGACTGGCCCACCAAACACACAGTTAGACGTTCCACTGAGTATAAAACATAAACACAGCAATAAAGTGTCTCTAGAGCAGCTCATGTTTGCTTTTGATTCATTTAATTACCTATTGTAATCGAAACTGAAACAAAGGTCGTTGTAGAAGGTGTGTAAAGGTAAAAGCTCCTTTAAAGCAAAGTGCTGTGAGGCAAGCAGTCCACCTGGTGGCGGTATATACCAACAGACTTCTATCAGGCTAACTGCAGGTGACAGTAGATAAAATACATCACCGTTAATAGTGAAAAATTCCTAGGGAGTTGTATCTGAAGTCAATATCTGCGATGTAACATGAAAAACTTTATAAGATTCTTTATTCTCATTTCAGTTCAGAATTACAAAACGGCTTTGCACCTGATATTGTCTTTGCAAATAATATTAAAAGTTATTTGAAGGGGAGGGGGGGGAATCGAAATTTAGAACAAAAACACAGAAGAAAACCATCATTATGAATCTCAGTTTAAGTAAATACAATCCTAAGTAAAATGTATTTAAAAAAACTAATGTACCTCCACAAAACTATCCTGTCAGGACTTGGGGGCCTCTGACACTTGTGTACTATGTACAAATATACATTACGTACTGTACGCATAATACATAGAATACATTTAAGTAATACTGCTATCAGTAAATGGACGGAGGATTCAAATAGTTTCCATCAGATTGTTAGATTATGTATACATTAACCTATGCTCTATAGATAAAAATCAGCCATACAAAAAGTTCCCTAACTGAAATAAGTCAATTCATTTATCGAGCACCTATAAAAACAACTAACTTAGTCCAAAGTGTTTACAAAGAGATCGGATTACAAGGTTATTTGGTTGATGATTACAATCTGTTGTTTTTATGATTTTATCCAGTTATATTATGCTTTTATAATATTTATCTTTATCCTCTTAGTTATGTCTGTGTTAAAACACAGACATAACTAAGCATAATATAACTGGATAAAATCATAAAAACACAACAGCATTTTACAGAGAACAAATAAAAAGCAGCTCAGGTTTCTTATAATCATTAATTTAGAAGAAATAATCAGAAATTAGGGACATTTTACTAAATATTGTAGCCCTAAAATCATCATATAAGCAATATAAGCAATAAAACATTAAATGCAGTTTGTCTTCAGTCTTACCTAAATCACATAGCAATCAAAGTCTTTTCTCTCAGTGGAGAGCAGTAAACCTGCCTATGTGTAAAATTGTGCACACAGAGACGTTTGACTGCTTTGGCCAAATTCTGCTTCACATAGGACAATCAGACAATATGTACTTAATTAAAACAAACCGGAGAGGTGGTAGGCAAAAGGTGCAATAACCAAATCATTCTGATAAATTTTGACAGTGAAACTTAATCAGTTTAAGTGTTATCAATAGGGATCAAAGAAATGAACAATTATCTGTCCTGGTACGTTTCATGTTTGCCGTCTCTGCCTGTCTGCCGTCTGCAAGGCGGGGTCAGTATTTGGCAGCTGTCTCCCGCTGTGTTCAGAGTGAAAGAGGCGGGGTCAGTATTTGGCAGGTTCGTCCCTGGAGGGTGTGTGTGTGTGTGTGTGTGTGTGTGTGTATGTATGTGTGTGTGTGTTAGACTCGCTAAGCAACGACCTGCAAACGGGCATCCGAGCTAGTGCGAGCAAAAAAAAAAAAAAAAAACAGGAACCACATTATTTTCGACTGTCTTTGCAATGTTCCCGACGATATTTCTACGCCGCCTGATTTGATCTCATCGAAGTTGCCGTCTCTCCAGACGTCGGCTACAAAACCCGAACAAGAAATTAATGCATCTTGCTCCGCGTTCCTGTTTGTTTTGACCTGGTAAGGTAACTGCTACCCCGGAGCGACTGATTAGCTTCCCCTGCTAACAGCGCTTCTTCTGGTTCTCTCAGCATCTTAGTAGCTAATGCTAGCCAGCTAAGCTAACTGTGCCAGACGCTTTGTGTTGTCTGTTTAATTATTATTATTATTATTTTGTGCTTACAGGTGGTTTACGAGTTTGTCTGCTGTGCCCGTGTCTTTATTACGAGGTTAATGTTCAAGTGCACAGTGGGTGTTAAAAACCGTTTGTGGCTTTATCGGTGTTCATTGAGAGCTAACGGCTAACGGTTAGTTCCATCACATCTGTGGTTGCTCCGGAGCCACAGCAAGCTAACTCGGAGACAGAAAAAGAAAAACTGCCATAAATAATTAAATATTTGGGAGGTTTTTTTTTTTTTTTTTTTGGTTTTTTTTTTGTGGATGCCCAAAGAAAGACTGAACAACGCCTCTTGTTTTCGGTTTTTTGCAGAAATTTGGTACTGTAGTTGCTTTTAGTTAGTAGTTTTTTTTTTCTCGTCCAATTGCTCCTGCATCAAGAATGCGAGATGCAATGGACGAATCGGAATCACCTGGATTTGACGGTAATTGTCCTCAACATTGTTGGGGAAACATGCACCCTGTGTTTCGGCTGTCTGGAGTTGAAAGTAACTCCAGATACTTTCAGACGTGACTGTTGCTTGAAAGCTCCATCATTCACACTGATGCTCTCTGCTCGGTTATAGTGTAGTGTCCGTGCTGGAATGTTCTGGTGTTTTGTGGCACATTGATTGCAGCCTTTAAACTCTCTTGGCTGTCCCGTTCCCGATAAATGGGTTTTCCATGTGTAATAACTGATACATCAAGTTCGTATAAAGGGTGTGAAGGCACACTTTCATTTCTAGGCTCTCTGAAATCCTTTGCATATTGCATAATCGTATCCGGCCATTGCCCTGAATTAGGACGGATTGGTCTCTCCATATGGTTTGCTATAGGCATGAGTGAAGGCATTACAAATGTACACTGTAGGACGTTGCTGTGCACACTCACATGCACGCAACCACTTTGATTCACACACAAACACTGAGCTAGTATGAGTTAAAATTAAATCACTCACAAAATACATGTCGGGTTGCATGCAGAGTTAGTATTTCAGCAGTGTAGGGCTGACACAATTAATTGATTAGTCAAAAGACAGAACATTAATTAACAACTATTTCGGCAATGATTAATCATTTAAGTCATTTTTCAGCAAAAATACCAAACAGTTGTTATTGGTAGGGCTGCAGCTAACGATCATTATAGATTAATTGTTCGGTCAGAACATTGCAGAATCCAGGGTGTCTTCAAATGACTTGTTTTGTCTGAACAACAGCCCAAAGTCCAAAGATATTCAGTACTGAATATTATGAACATGAAAATATAAAATAGTATTATACATTATGCAAATATAATAAATCATTATGACAAAGATAAAAATTAGCTAAAACAATCAGTCGATTATCAAATTATTTGTTGTTTTTCTGTTGAGCGACTAATCAGTTAATCGCCTAATTGACTGTTAATTGTACAAAACAAACTATAAAAAGACTCGGGCTTCAGTAAATTAGGCATTATTCAACTTTTTTTTTTAAAAAGTAAAGGATTCAAATAACAGGTAGATTAATTGATAATTAAATTAATAGTTAGTTGAAATCCTACAATATTGCCAGTATCAAGAATCCTAGTGATCATTATTGAAAATTTTATAACAGTATCTTTATTTATATTGCAGGTAGAACTGCACCAATTAGTTTGTACATCGATTAGTGAATTGAAAGAAAATTAATGGGCAAATATTTTGATAAATGATTAATCTTTTCAGGTATTTTTCAAGCATTCAAGCAGTCGTAAGCATTTTTAGTCTGTTTTTGGATATCACTTTGGGCTCTGGGAGGGTGTGATGGGCATTTGTAAGTACTTTTTGACACTTCATAGAATAAATAATTAGGTGGCGGTTTAATCTAATGAAGATAATTTGTTATTTTCAGCTCCAATCAAATCAGATTTACGGACTTGCATGAAAAAATAGCATTAAAAGCTATATGAAGGGCTAGAAATATAAAAAGGAAAACAAAACCAGTATTATATATCTGAGTTTATGTCAGTGCAACCCTGGTGTGTTCAAGACTTACATAGAGGAAGTTATTTATTTAATGTATCTATACAAAACTGTTCTGCTAGATAACTGGTGCTACAGAAGGCTCTGTTGCCTCTGTACTACATGCTGACTTGATGACGCGTATATGTGGTTTTGAGCTTGTGAAACAAATACAACTATATACAAAAGTACTGTATGTACTGTATGCAAAGAAGGTGGAAAATACCCCCAAACTCTTTAGATACTTAATGTAAAAAAGTAATAATGCTTTTAATAGTAAACGTACTTCAGATTCAAAGGTCCACTCATTGTGAGGAATGGTCTCTCTTGCTCTGTATTCATGTGTTTTTAGGTTCCTGACTTCAGAATCACAGCAACAATAGCAAGACAAATAAGTTAAATTTAATCTGCAGCTACTTTGCAGAATACACACAGTCTATGGTCTTATCTGAAGGGCTTGTGCAAAATATGTCCTATAGCTCAGTAAAGTTTAACTTGTTAGCAAAACAGCTGGGTTATTGTGTAAGAGACAGCAGATATGTCTATAGATATACCAGAGTAAAGGTCAACTTTGTAGTGGTGCTGATGTTGGAAAATGTTAGTAAAACTTGTTGCGTCAGCTGCTATAATACACTTTGTTTTGATATTTTCAACTTTACACTCAGTTCCCAGTATTGGTCCACTTTGCTAAAACAAACTCAGTCTAATACAACAGCCCTGAGATAAATCCTACCTTGATGAAGGTTATAATGATCAATTTTTGTTGAAACATTTTAGCGAGGTGTTGATTGAACTTCATGGTCATTCTGGGGGCTGCAGTATGTGTAACCCTCATTGATATAAAAGGTGGGGACAATGGCACTGCAAACTGCAGCTTCCAAAATGACCATAGAGATGAATCAACACCTTTCTAAATCAACACACAGGTAGGGTTTATTGCAGGGCTTGTATTATTAGAGTCCGTTAGTTTTAGCTAGGTGTAGGGCTGAAATTATTTTCATTGTCAAATGTGTTTAATATTTTCTTGAATAATCAATTGTTTTACCTATCAAATGTAAGAAGATAGTGAAAAATACCGGTTGCAATAAAATGTTCTAGAGCTCACAGGGAAATTGTATGTTTACTCAGACCAACAAACCAGAAACCAAAGACATTCAATTTACTGACAAAAAAGCAGCAAATCCTCACATATGAGAATTGGGAACAGGTGACTATTTGGCACTTTTGCTTAAAAAATGACCAGAACTATTAATTTCCCCTTTAGCTAGGTATTTCTAACAATCAGGGCATATATGTGTACTTTTTCTCTTGCTAGCTTGACTACTGCAGATTCACTGCCTCGTTTGGGTCCCCAAACCAGGTTTAAGAACACTGCAAAAAAGCTAAAATATTATGTTGATGTTAATCATCTAAAAAGATCTGATTGTGGATGTTGAGATAACTCAGTGACAGTATTAATAAGATGTTTAAGTATACAGTGAATTCAGAAAGTATTCAGACCTCTTAACTGTTTTTCACATTTTGTTATGTTGCAGCCTTATACTAAATGCATTTAAATTCATTTAATTTCCTCATTATGACAAAGTGACAACAGAACTTTAGAAATTTTAGCAAATTTATTAAAAAGGAAAAACTTTAATATCATGTTGACATGAGTATTCAGACCCTTTGCTATGATTCAGAATTTAGTTTGGGTGCCTCCCATTTCTCTTGATCATCTTTGAGATGTTTATACACCTTGATTTGAGTCCACCCGTGGTAAATTCAATTGATTGGACATTTGGAAAGGCACACACCTGTCTATGTTGGGGCTAACCCATATGCCTCGACGCTTAGAATCTTCTACTGTTGCCATGCTAATCGACGTCCAAATCAGTATTCAAATGCTGCGTGTTTTTAAAAAAAATTATTATTCTATATGCATTACCACAAAAATCCCAAATAGCCCATGAAATAAGGAATGGTGAATCACCATTATTCATTATGTATCAACATTAATAATTATTAGTCATTCTCAGACAAGCACATTTAATTTTTGTGATAGTTTTGGGCGTCACAGCTGTCATCTAACGTTACCAGCACCGACACTGAAACAGTGACACATGACCACGCGACCGGCTTACAAGTAACAACTACGCTAGTAAGATGTCAAAAAAGTCAAGCGTCTGAAATAACTTCCAAATTTGTGTAGATGACCCCCAAAAAGTCAGGTACCAGATATGCCAAAGGAAACTGGCATATCACAAATCTGCAACAAGTTTGGCAAGTCACCATGAAGCTGTAAGTAACAGCTAAGCCGCCTTGCAACTGGTAGAATTTTTTTTTCTAATATGGCTAATATTAGTGCAACTGGCATTCTAACAAAGTATAACACTGCAGGCTGATTTTTGTCCTCGCCTCTCTCAGCATCTTGCTGTGGGGGAAGACTGGTCAGTGTTGATGGAGAGCTGAACGGAGCAAAGTACAGAGACATTCTTAATGAAAAACTGGTCCTGAGAGGACCCCCAACCAACCTGACAGAGCCTGAGAGAATCAGCAGAGAAGAATGGCAGAAAATCCCGAAGTCCAGTTGTGCAAAGCTAGTTGCGTCATACCCAAGAAGACTTGAGGCTGTAATTGCTGCTACTGAGTAAAAGGTCTGAATACTTATGTCAATGTGATATTTCAGTTTTTCCTTTTACAATAAAAAAATTACTAAAATTCTGTTTTTGCTTTGTCTTTATGGGGTACTGAGTGTAGATTGCTGAGGGAAAACATGAATTGAAATGATTTTAACATAAGGCTGCATCATAACAAAAGGTAAAAAAATATTGAAGGGGTCTGAATACTTTCTGAATGAACTGTAGGTATAGGTGTTGCCATGTTTACCGTTCATTCTCATTAATTGCACCTAAGCTGAACCTGTGAAGGATCTCACGTATGCACATACCAACAGTGTCCAAATTCTCCAGCTTCCTGCAGTGTGAGATAAGACTGTGTACGTAAGACGACCCATAGTTTTTATATGGAAGGAAAACATACACACACACAGCAGTCACAGCAGTGTCATAACCACATAGCTGCCTGCTGTGTGGGACTGTTTGTTGCCAGGTCAGTGAGTGGTTGTTTTAGACACTGTGGACACGGGCCAAGCTAAACCAAATGTGGTCCAAATCTCTCTAAAGCTGGACCCTCACTGCCAAAAATTCACCAGATTTAATGTGTCTAATCCCGGTCTGCTTATGTTCACAACTGTATGAAAAATATGTTCCATAACCTCCTCATTTGCTTTTTTAATCATTTAACTATTGTGTCTTTCCAGAGTAATATAGGATAACCACAAGAATAGAAATATTGCATTTAAACTTGCAATGATTTCAAGGAGTTATCAAAGCAGTGCAATAGATATCTCTGTATCTGATAAGAAGCTATGGAAACCCAGAGCATTGTCTCCTGGTGTACATTAAGCCAAATAGGGCTGAAGGCAGTTTCACAGTGGGACACTGACCTGGCCCAAACACTTTGTAAATAGAGATGGTCCATTAGGTGGCAGAAAGAAAAAGCAATCAAGGGCAGTTTTCCTTCATAACCTGGTGTTTCTTTATACTAAAAAATATTGTAATCCAACATTTGGCTGCATATTCATTCAAAAAATGTCAAAGTTAAAGATGAGTTTGAACACAATCATATCTTTGCCTTGGATTTTAATTGCAAATTAGAAAAATAATATAAAAGAGTAGGTATGCAATTTATGATCATTTTCAATATCTGTTAATCTGGAGTTTATCATCTGATCATTTGGTCTAGTATATGTCAGAGAGCAGTGAAAAATGCCCAGTACAATTTTTGAAAACCCAAGGTAATCAAAGAAAATTGCTTGTTTTGTGCAACCAACAGTCCAAAACCAAAAGATAGTCAGTTTGTTATCACATAAGACAATGACATGCAGCACATTCTCACAATTGAGAAGCTGCAACCAGAGAATGTTGGCATTTTCACTTAGAAATTGACTGAAATCATTGATCAGTTATCAAAATATTTGCTGATTATTTTTCTGTCGATTTGACTATTTGACCAGTCTATAAAAGAAAAATTTTTTTTTACAAAAGGTTGCCCTAGCTCAAGATGCTTCATTTGAAACCAAATCTTTTAGAGGTGAAAGTCAATTTTTACAAGAAATTGACTATAATGTGCATACCAAAGAAATGGATCCACTAAGTACAAAAAATGTACATACATATTTTTATCTATTCAGCAATTTGGCGCAGCAATTTTATCAATACCCTCCTCCAAAATGACATATTTACATTTACTTTTTGGATTATTTATTTACATTCCTTATCTGGGGTGTGTATTCGTAGACAGGATTCTGGGCGCTGGTGTTGACATGTCTTCTTTTACTGTTATGTGTCACTAGTTATTACCCAGGTATTTGGTGAGACATGTGCTTCACGTTGTTGCAGATACCAAATAGAATGGCATAGTCTTTATATATGTATGCCTATATGTTGCTGTGTAATTTGACATTTTCTTTTATTACACTGTACCAAACCAAGACTGAAGAAGCAGAAGGCCACAGCTTGAGTATACGAAAAGGCAGATGGAGAAATCCTGTGCTGAGCAGCTGGTTGGGCTCAAGTTATCTGGGGGTGACCACATGTCCTCAGTAGGTTTAAAGCCAGCGCTCTAACAGTATCTGCTCAAAGTGCAGAGAGATGACAGTCACATTACTGTAAATACAGGATGACATTGTGTCATACCCTTAATCTGTAACCTGTGGCACAATTTATACACTAGTTAGAGCACCTTTGCATTACATTAAGTCTGTGGTTTTCTGTTTGAATATATTTTAAAACTTCAGATCAGAAAGCCCCAAGAGCAAGGATTTGTTTACAGTTATACTGTACATAAAAGAAATAAAGAACACATTCTGACAGTTGAAAACCTGTAACCAAATACATGTTTTCTACATATACTTAATAATTTTTTGAAAATTATTTATTATTAAAATTGTCACTGGCTAATTTCCTGTTGATTGAAAGATTAATTGACTCAGCATTATTTCCACAGAGTGTTGGGTCAAATCTACATTTATAGATTTTAATTTTGTGGGTCGATCAAAATAAAAAATTCTCTTTGGATTCATCTGTATTTAAGTTCTGTTTTATAGATTTCAGAGGCTAAATTCAGATCGAATGGTCAGGCAGATATCACTATCTCAATACCCACTGATTCCTATTCACCTGGTGTTAAGTAGATTAATATTTTGCAAGTATATTGGCTAATAGATTAATTTGACCTTGACCTCAGACTAGAGCTTGTCTGTCTTGAGCTTGGCATTAGTGCGGGATAGCTGGGATTGGAAAGTAAAGTAATAAAGTCTGTTTTCTGGCAGCACACACACTGATCAAAATCAGCCAATGCTGCTCTGTAGCCATTTCAGTCACGTTAGACAGTGAGTCATTGCTTGCCTAGATGAAATACAGTAAAGTAGTGCCTCTCTGGAGCCATGGCTAATTGGACAATCACAGTTTTATCTGCGGAATGCTTTACAGCTTTTGTCTCAAAATTGTTTTTTGTTTTTTTTTTCAAACAACAATTAGGAACCAAATAATGAGCTTTGTGGAAGAAAGAGATGAGTACTGCCCAGTAGAACTGAATCGATTAGTTGATTAATCAGTTAATCAAGGGACAGAAAATTATTCGGTGACTATTTTGATAATCAATTAATCGTTTTATCATTTTTTTTTTTAAAAAGCCAAATATTCTCAAATTTCAGCTTCTCAAATGTGGGGATTTGCTCCTTTTCCTTGTCATATATTACGATAAATTGAATATCTTTAGGCTTTAGTTGGACAAAATTAGCAAATTGAAGAGATCACAGTTAGCTTCGAGAAACTGTAAATGGCATTGTTGTCACCAACGTTTTATAGACTCAGTGGATAATCGCTTAATCAAAAAAAAAAATTGTAGATTAATCACTAATGAAAATAAATGTTAGTTGCAGCTCTAGTGCCCAGTACAGTCGTGTCTTTAGTAGGATTGAGTGATATGGTTGAAGGATATTTTTCTGATGTTGGTATATTCTCATATTATCACAATATGATTCCTCATAATATTACGATAATATTGGATTATAGCACAGCCCTAGTCTTAAATCAGCGTTACACTTCAAACCTGCAACGTTTGTGGCTTCAGTTATAAATATAAGTATTGGATTTCAGTGTCCTCACATGGGTTTTCTCAGTTATAAAGAAAATATGTAAGTAAATAAATAAATAAATAAAATACATGACAACTCAAGATTAATTATGCATTTTGTTATCAAAGAAGAGTTGAATCGAGGGCAGCTGGACTTTGTTGTAGATCTTGAAGACGTTTCCACTCTTATCCAAGAGGCTTCTTCAGTTCAGAACTAAAGAAGCCTCTTGGATGAGAGAGGAAATGTCTTCAAATATCTACAACTTCTTTGGTAACCATGACCTGGACGGCCGCTGAACTTCACAGACATCTATGCATAATAATCTCTTTCAAGGGGCTGCACTTCACTAAAAAAATTGCAAATTGTATGTTTTCTGTGAGATTTCTGATCTCTTATTTCTGATATAGACAACCATGTGCCAGTTAATCACAGCTCATTTTTCTCCCTCTTTTTAGGGTGGGTGCTTTAGTGCCTAGATTCATAGGCCTAAAACACATTCATGTATGGCCTAAAGGCTTACCATTGATAATAATCATATACATTTCCACATTTAATAATACTTGACAAATATATTAAAAGGGGCCAATGTAAATAAAGGAAGGCCCTATGCTCAGTGAGACGATCCTTCAAACTGCACTGTCAGTTTACTTGGTCACTTTGCATTCTCTTCCATCTGCACATTTGTTAGTGTATTCTTACAGCTGTTGTTTTGAGCTATTGTTTACACACAGGCACACACACACAGATGGAAATGACAAGACTTGTACTCCTATGTACGCTATTTGTTGTTTGTTAATTGAGTCTCGTTCAGTCCTTGTATAAGAGAGAAAAGACTTTATTCAATGATGTGTAACAACAGGCTTGGGATTTCCTCATTGATTTACTTACTTCCTCTTTGTATCGCCACTAATTTCATAGAGCTGTCAGGCATATACTGTACAGAATATGACGACAACAGATGGAGAGGGATCTATTTTTTTAATGCTACAAAGATAGAAGCATTCTGGTCGGTATTTTAGTGTGCAGTGGTCTGGAAATTTACATCAGTATGAGACAAAGGAAGAGGTGATACAGATCAATACTAAATCAATAAAGCTCAATGCTATTACCTCAGACGAGGCTCTGCTGAGGTTGGGATCACACTTAATCCATGATGCACTGACGCTGCTTTGGATTGTAGCTCTGTATGTTGTGAATCACAGTGTGGCAGTGAGAACACTTTTTGCGCATTTTATGCCTAAGAAGGAATTTAGAGAGAATTCACGTCACAGGCAGGGGTGGGAATTGAGAACTGGTCCCAGTTGAGAACTGGTTCCAAATTGTCCGAACCATTGGAATCCTATTCCTCCGAGCTTATCAATTCTTTTCATCAATGCTGTTTTTCTGAATGTTGCGCATTGCAAAACAATAACGTCAAACTCGTGCATCTATGCTGCTGGAAACTTGCAACAAAGAGGAGTCATGGCGGAGAGGAAGAAATGGTCCAGTGTGTGGATTCATTTCACCAGGGAAGATGACGATAGTACTAGTTGTAATGTCTGTAAAATGGTCATTTTAAGTAAGGGTGGAAAAACCAGCAATATGCTGGGACATCTTACTATGCCACATGGGGCTAAATTCCAGGAATGCCATGTCTTTGACACTCTACGCACGAGTGTCACTACTTCCCAACCGAGATGCACGTCCGTTACCAAGCATAAATATCCTATGTCATTACATCATTAGCACCACGCGGGCGGGCTTAGCAGAGTTTTTAATTGATGAAGAAAACCTAAATGAAAACAGCAGTTAAACAGTGGAGCTTTTGCACACCTGAGTCTCATGCTTGCCCTTTTCCTACTCTGTTTCTACCCTGTGTTCAGACTCAGAGATAATAAAACAGTTGTGTTGATGCTGAAAACCTGAGTAGACCTACTTTTTTCCACACAGAAAATTGATCGTTAGGAATCGTCGAGGGGATCAATAAAGAATCGGACCGATAAGCAGAATTGATGATGGAATTGGTATCATAAGATCTTATCAATTCCCATCCCTGGTCACAGTCAAACCTTGTTGAAAGTATTGTTAGCCCTGTATTGTAAATTTAACTAAATTCTCAACCAAATCCTGTAATGTTACTTCACTACATAATAATTAACAGATTGAATTGTCCATAAGTGATTACCAAACATGTCTTTATTATGCAGTTTATTTTTGAAGTTTGTTGACAAGATTGATTCCAGGCAGACACATCAGAGAGCTATGTGGAATATGGCAAGAAATATGGCAAATAATTGGTTTGCGTTCAGAAAAATAAAACTTATGTCTCAACTGTGTCACAATCTAATTCATCTTCCATTGAATAATAGATTATGCTAGACTTGGGCAATAGAGGATATTCACCATGAGATAAGTTTGTCAACTGTGAGATTTTGTGATACCATTGATAATGTGGTCACTGTTCCTTTTAACATCTTGGGGTGTATTAGACCAATGCTGAGTGCAGTTCTGCAAATCAGTGAGAGGGACTGATCTATAGTCATGTTGGATCTTTATATGATTTTTGCTCAAATGTGATGAAGTAAGTGAATTTTTCAGGTATTTAATTTCCTGCATTAGCCAAAAAAAGCTTATTTTATCCATTAACAGTTTCTACATCATTTTTCCAGAAAATGTACTTTTTCACAATAGATATAAATATTGTAATAATTTATATCTATTGTATGTCTATTGTAATAAATATTGTAATAATTAGTAACATATTTTATTCATTTCTCCCACCACTAATTTATGCACAGTTAAATGCACTGTCATCCCAGTCTGAGTCTTAAAAATGACAATAACAGAGTTCCTTTGCAAGAAAACTTTACCGAATGAAGCCCCTATTTACACTGTTTGATGTTCAAGCTCAGTCTTTTGAGATTAGTTGTCTCTATACACCAGTTAATTATTTTAAACCTGCAAAGTCCACACTGCTTTGTGGTTGGAGAGACCACCCTTTAACCAGAAAAAAGGTTTATTTCTTAACACAGTAAGCATGAATCAGTACAAGTAAGGGACACATATTTGTAGTTGAATGTGACAAAGAGAAACAGGAAAACAGAAATTATTATACATAGAGCATTACAGGCTAACCACTGAAACAAAAATCATTTTAACATCAAAAAGATTATAGAGGGACACTCATGATAACAGAGCTGCACTGTTATCATGCACAGAGCTGCAGGCTTAAAATTCTCTTTATCTTAGATGTTTTACTGTGTTGTACATCAACATTGGTAATGAAGTGGTATTCACACTAGGACAAAAGTTTGATTAGTTACAGTGGCAGAGATTTTTATTTAAATAAATGTCTTGTTAAATCAGTATCTATTGCCAGCTGTGGCAACATTCCCGGGAAAAATGCTGTATTAAGTTACCGCTAATGGAAATCGAACATTTCCTAATGCTGCAGCTTCACATTGAAAGCATTTAATCGGCGAAACACGAGTTGACTTTCTTTATCAAGTAGTCACAGGAAACGTGATACTGCTATCGTTCTTCAAAGATGCATTTACAAAACAAGACAACAGTCATTTTCGGCATCGTTGGACAGCAGATCACTTTGAAGTATTGCAGGGAGTAATGAACAAAAAAAAAAGAGCAGCCACAGTGAGCTGTTAGTTAAAGAGCTGCAGGTGACAGGCTGCACACCTCCAGCTTCTCCGAGAGATAACCGACTCCTTTCACTGTGCCCTGCTTTTTGCAGAGACAAGCCATTTGCAGCATTAAATCAGATCACGTCTGCTCACAGAATGATGGAAAAGGGCCAATTTTTGCCTGACTTCTTTATTAAAACAACAATATTTTGTTGTGTTGCCCCCAGAAATCTGTGACCTGTAGTATTAAACTACATTTGCTGTTACCACCAGTAACTACAGACATTGCTAAATCAGCCAGGACTGAAATCTTCTAGATTGCCACTTTAAAGGCCAAACACTATTAAAAATAGGGCTGTTTGGCAAATTGTGAAGCCCATATGATAATTAAGTGTATAGCCATAATGTTCATAATGGATTTTAGGAAAGCTCTTGTTGGGATCAAAAGCTAAGTATTCAGAAAAACCTCAGTTTGATTGTTTTGAAGAGTCAAAGGGTGGTTGAAATACCCAAAGAAAGAAGAGGAGCCTGTATGACTGTTCACCCAGATGGCAACCAAGCAAACTTTATGGAAATGTCCCAAACAAAATGCTGCTTTGCCTCCACTCCCACAGTTGCCAACACAGAGCTGCACTTGTGTTTCCACTGTAGGCATTCAAGCTTTTTGCAGTGTCACAGCCCCTCAGGCTGGCAAAGAATGAAGCTTATTGTAGTGTTTCCCCTTAAAAGCACATGTATGTCAAGTCAGCCCTTGTATTAAATGTAGTGGAGAGTGACATGAAATCTCGGAGCAGACTATGATAACCTGGAGTATAGTGAAGCAGGCTTATGACTGGAAGATCACCATTTCAGGGAAACTCCGTCCTCCTTCAGCAGATGCTGATTAGGAGGGCACTTAACCCTGGCAATGGCAGTGTGTGTTAACAGTTAACCATTGGCTGCAGAGGGCTTTGGATGTACATGGGTGGAACTGTATAGCATGCATATGAAGTGTGATGTTGCTCGATAGAGTGTAGGTAGCCTGGCCTTTTTTTTTTTTTTTTTTTTTAATGAATATACAGAAGAGTAAAAAAGAGGGAGGCTACGAAAACTGATTATGTTAGTATTGACTAATTCACTTATTATTTTCTTGGTTAATTATTTGGTCTATAAAATATGAGAAAACAATGAAATAGTTCTGTGACTGATTATTTTCATTATTGATTCATTTCTCAATTATGTTTTCGATTATTGGATTAGTGCTATGGTCTGTCAATGTCAGAAAATTGTGAAAAAATCCAAGGTGATGTCTTCAGATGTGTTGTTTTTTCTGACCAACAGTCCAAAACCCAAATATGTTAAATTCACTATCATAGAAGACTAAAAGAACTAAAAAATATTAACGTTTGAGAAGCTGAAACTAGAGAATTTTCATTTTTTTTCTTAACAAATGACTCAAAACGATTAATCAATTATCAAGTAGTTGCTGAGCAATTTTCTGTCAATCGCCCAATTAATTCATTAACTACTTCTTGCAGCTCTACACTGATAAATGCACATTAGAATTCCCCAAATCATAAAGTGACATTTTCATATCGCTTTTTTTTGTCTGACCAACCGTTCAAAACCCAGACATTAAATTTACTATCATAGAAAACAGGTAAAAGCAGCAAATCTCATCCAGTGAGAGGCTAGAAAGAGAGAATGTTTAACATTTTTCATTAAAATGCGAACAATTAATCAGCTATTACAATGATTGTGAATTAATTTCCTGCAGATTGACTAATTGTTTTTCAGCTCTACAAAGAGTGTGGTAGTCTGGTCTGGTCTGAGTTTCAAAGAAAATCCTGTTGAAAGAATTTCAGGATGATGTCATGGTTTGACAAGCTGTCTTTTGTTGCTTTTCATTTGGCTGCAGGCTCCCTACACCTTTAATATAAATAAAGGGAAGATTCTGCTAGTTTGGTCAGGGTATGAGATAACAAGGCCTGAAAAAGCCCAAGTCCCCTGAAGATCTGTGCTTATTAATTTATCACTGACAGGGCTGGGCTGGGAGGAGCAGCTAAACTAGAATAGGACAGTGAGCTGCTGTTACTGATTCAAGGGCCAACACTGCCTTCTCTGTCCCTCTTTACCTCATTTTCTCTTTCTTTCCTGTCACATCCTGCTTTTCCAAAAGCATCCATACTGCTTTTTCTCTTACAGTTGCCCCTGCCTTTCTCTTTCAGATAGTTTTATATTCTCCATAATGCTGCCTCTCCTCCTTTATTCCTCGATCCATCTTCATCCTCGCCTCACAGACTGTCTTGAACTGATGGTGTCTGCCTGTAAGAAACAGAACCATTATTTCAAAATAAATGCTGACCCACAAAGCGTGGCAGGTATCAAAAGCTTTGGATAAGTTGTGCACTCAAACCAGTATTTTGTGACATTAAATTAATAATTCATAGTTTGATTCCTCATACCCACTCCTGACCTGCAATTAGATAATTTTCTATTACTAAACGACAGAATTCATGAGAATCATGCCTAAATATTACAGAATTATTTCCCTGAAATAATTAGTGTTAAGATAGAAGTAGCTGTAGTAACTGATTGTTATGGAAAAAGAGCAACTGTATTTCATAGTATTTCCCTCAAATCACTGTATTTATTCCCTCAATTTGACTGTGTTATATTATTGCACTACAGTCTCCTCATACTGTTGTGATACTGCGTTGGATCCTACGTGGACATATTTCAAGTTTGGGCTGTTGAACACAACGTTGTGTTATCTTTGGCAGTGACTTGTTCTCATCATTTCCCGTTGAATTATGTATTTTAGGGGAAAAATGCAATTCTAGTTTACAAATTAATAAATTGATGGATCAAATTATTAATTCATGCAGACAAAATACAAATTTTAGGGTATGAATTATTAAAGTTTTTTATCCCAGATTCCTGCTCAGCTCACTTATATCCCTTTCTGTCTGCTTATCCCCCCCATTGAAAGTGAGTTTGTTAGATAGTAAAGGCAACTGACTATAAGCAAATGAGACAGCACTGATGAGATTACATGGACCTAAGGGCATTTTGGAAACAGTACAGATAGACAAGCAAATTGAAAGATTACATGGAAAGTACAATGTAATGCTAAGTAAACCAAAAAGGATTGATTATGTGCACATCCAAAGCCAGTTTTGTACATGTGCAGGGAAAAAAAAGCAGAAAAAAGAATGTGGGTTTCAAATCGGTATGTCCTTCATGGTCTGCTGTCCTTTGCTGTCCAGATTTGCTCTGATTTAGAGTTGGCTGGTGTCAAGTTATGTGTCTGCATGCTTCAAAATTCTTGATTTTTGACTCATGCAATGCATTTGGGTTGTGTTATTTAAGTTCAAAATATTCAAATTGCCCTGATTTCTTCGTCCTTTATGGTAATGATACAAATGTTTCTGGGTTTTGGCCATTTGGTCTGATAAAACAAGATAATAGCCCATGTCACCTTGAACTCTGGTACATAACATGGGATTTTCTTTTTTTTAAATATTTTTTTGACATTTTAGCGATAAAACGATGAACCGATTAATGGAGGATGTTATTGGCACATTAAGCAATAATGAAAATAATCATTAGTTGCAGCTGTAATTGAAAATTGAAAATACAGCCTTTTTTAAATAGCTAAGTATGTTAAGTAGACCATAACCCTGATCAAAAACAGTCACTGGTCACTTAAATTGCTCAATGTTTTCTCCCACTTTAACGTACTCTCCTAATGTTACGCCTGTCGGCTACACATTGCTCATTTACTGTTGACCTTAGCATCAGGATGACCATCAGTCCTCACCTCTGGCTTACTGCCACAAGTCAGACAGCAGGGCTCAGTGTTTATGGCCCACAGGTTAAAATGTGCACAAGCAGGTTTCAGGTCAACTTTTGTAACACTTAACCTTAGGGTTTGTTAGGTGTGTGTATCTGCGTTTGTTTTGGGGTTTCAATAGGACGTACGTATCCTTTCTTCGTGATGGTATGCTGTAGACCGAAGGCTTCCCAATCCCCCACCTGTCAGTGTTTTGTACGCAGCAGACTGATAAAACTGTGTGTCGTGTAGGTGTGCCACTATAAACACTCGAGCCACTCAGATCAACATAAAAAACTTGCTTCATATCAAACAGTATTTATAGACTTCCCATTGTACATGTTCTTGCAAAACAGTTAAACATCACGGATGGTTAACAGGCTTAATGTTAGTAGAAAATTAACTAAACTTCCATGAGGTGACACATTATGAGTAGAATGCAGGAGTGAATATACAGGTTCAAGTTAAAAGTCCCAGTTTTGTCCTCCCTTTCCAACACTTATTTATAGGAAAAGACTTTTTTGAGATATAACACACTTTCACACTAGTGCTGTTGGGAAAGTTTCCCTGAGAAAGTATTAATCCAAGGATTTTTCTTATAGAAGTGAAATATTAACTATTTCCACTAAAGCACATATAAATCCCACTTTTGTGTAGCTTGTCTATCAGTTACATACTCACTCTCTCCCAAATTATTTTCTCCAGTAGTTAGCATTTTTAAAATTCTATATTTTTTTCTTTTTGCGCTCCTCAGCACCTGTGACAGTGGCAATTCTTGGCTGCTTGACAGAGGAGGTGATACAGTCCACGGTCGGGTTCTGCAGTATAGATGTCTGGAGAGGCTTTGAACACATTTTCGCTTGTCATGAATTTTATTTCCTCCATGGCAGCAAAACATGTTACAGAACTCCTTCAACAATTAGTCATTTAACTTTTTAATCTGCAACTTCTTTTCATAACAGATTAATCATTTCAGTTACATTCTCTGGTTTCAGATTCTTAAATGATGATTTGCTGTTTTTATTTTGTCATTTATGACAAAAAACATAAATTGGATATCAAGGTTTTTGACTGTTGGTCAGACAAAACAAGCAAATTGAAGGTATCGCTGTGGGCTTGGAGAAATCCATTTTTTCTTTTCATTTTTCTCAGTTTTTGTGGACTAAACAATTAATCATTAATGAAAATAATCGTTATTTTCATTAATCAGCCCTAATCAGGTATTTGTTTCTCTTGGTAGGTTTATATTTGTATTTATTTGGTGGTTGATTAACCAGGTGAGCCATGAAATGTATGTATCTGACAGGATGTCTCCAAAACATCCTGTCAGATACATACATTTAACATGTTAAAAGCGACAAATGTGTGACATGTCATTTTAATTCCATTTGTGATGCAGCAGATTAGGATTTAAGTCACATGTTCAGGGATTGATGGAAGAGATTCGTATCTGTTTGTGTCTGTGCTCATGGAGATACAATCCACACTTACACATATACATACTGTGTTTGTCCTTATGTGTGTGGTTCTTTTTGGGTGTGTGCATATTTGACTGTGACAGGTAATGCTGATACTGCAGAGTACAAGGAAGTTGCACGTTGTGTCAGGGTCACGGGATCTATGTGTGACAAATGGACATGATAACTCGCCATGGTAAACGTGCAGAAGTACCAGGCATTCAGTCTCTTCCTGATGATTTTATTGAGATGTAGGCCAAAGGGCAGAGTTCGCCGGGTTCCTCTATTGCTCAGAGGTATTTTTCTGCTTGTTTTGGCTTTTAAGATTTTAAATAAACAGACTCACAAGCCCAGAGATTAGGGTTTCTTTTTTGACCAAAAAATATTTTCTCTTTTGTTTTGAGGTTTTAACTTGTGCAACTGATTTAATCAAACTGGATACATTCTGTTTAGCTTTTTTTTTTTTTTATCCCCTGGGGCGTGTAGGCTTTGACGCAGGAATCTGATCAGTTTTAACTTTTGAAGAGGATTCATTCTGTCCAACCTTTCTGTCTCACTCTCACTTCACTGATTACAGCTGACCATGACAGTTTGGCCTGTGATGATAGACTATGCAGAGTTTAACTGCTTTGATCTCTTTTTATTTTTGGGATTTCACAACATGATGTAAGTTGGAGGAAATTGCTGATTTATTTATAACCTTGTGAATATTTAATCTTCTTTTTGGTCATGCACTCTGTCTTGATGGAACTGATGCTGTTGGCAGATCACAGATTAATATGAGGACAGCATTTTTGTCTTCATGTTGCATATAAAATTGTCTTTATGAAATATGAACATACACTTCCATTTGTTGATGCACTGGGTGTTTTGCTTACATTTGCAATGGTCATTTGAAGAAAGAGATCTTTCAGTTGAATGTGTATTATTCAGGACATCAGGGTTTGTGTTTGACATTCTTTTACCAGTTTTAAGTGGAGAGTTGGGTCATCTTATTTTCCCTAAATATGTCCTGCATGGTTTCATCTGCTTATTCTGTTGCTGTGTGTTTAGTATTCAGTTAATTTCACTCGTTGACCCAAAATGACTGACCTATTATTCAAGTTAAACAGCTCCCTAAAGGACTCTTCATAAGGTTAAACATTATTGCAGGTATTAAACCTGTGGCCTTTCTGTTAAAGGCCATTTCCTTTAACTGCTGCCACCCTGCAGACCAATAATCGGGCTTCATCTCTGGATATTTGCAGGTGCTGCTTTCAGAAACAAACTGAAATCTGATATGATTTACCGCTGCTACCACTGTGGTAGAGCCATTATTTAAAACTTGTGAGTGAATCAAGATAGGTAGAGATTTCAGAGTAGGTCTGTTTACTTAACATTCTTTGTGTTCTCTTATGACCGCATTTTTTTTAAGTTTGTCTTTGTCCTCTATGTCTCTCAAAACTCAAAGAGATGATTTCGTCACAGTAAAATATTAATTTAATTTGTTGTAGTTGACTACTACAGGATTTTAAAAAGCACTGGTGTCTTTTACACTTTTTAGGGCTAGAAAATCAGAAGTTTGACACTTTAAGCATCAGTAGGAATTTATTTTGTTTTGAAAAGTGCAACGGACTGTGTGGCTGGGGCATGTTGTTTTGAAGTACAGATGAGACTATAAAAATATAATCAAACAATGCCAGTTTGACCAAAAATGTGCGCTTGCATGTACTTTATGGGCCAACAAATTGCCTTCCCTTTGAAATAAGTCTGAACGTGGCTTTAGGCCCTGTTGTTCTTTAATTGTGTCTCCCCTTGTATATTTTTGTACTCTGTGTTTTTCTCAAATTCTGTACTGTCGCCTTTCCCTTCTAGTCCTTGAGTTCTCATTAACGTTTTCTTTCTCTCTCTCTGAACAGCACTGTCTTAACTTTCTCTGTTTCCCTGCTAACAACGTCCCTCATTGTTGAGCAGGAGGTTGTCAAGCATGATATCTGGGATTAAGACGCACAGACAGACAGAAAAAAAACACAGACACAGTCACTCTAGACTGTTCCATTACTGACCAAATCCTCACTACAGAGGCCTTTTAGGGTCAGTTTTCATGGCAGACGAGGCGCTGGTTTGGGAACGTTGAGTTCACTAATCTCTCGGTCTCATTGTCCTCGTCTGTCTGATAAAGCCCAATGTGTTGAGCCTGGTAGGAGCAGTGTCACCAATGCTTAAGAGGTGTATGCGCTGTGGTCCTGTGCTACTTCAGAGCTAAAATTCTTGAGAGTAATAATCATTATATAGTATGTCAACTCAGTTTGCTGAGAACTGTCTGCTTTGTGGTACCTTTTTGGTTTCAATAGTAAGGGCCCTGACCCAATCCAAGAATTTCAGCTCCAATGGCAGGATTTTCTCTAGCTTTTAAAGAGGCTTACACCGTAGCACTGCCAGTTCATTTGGTTTTGGAAAGAATGGAGGCTGAAGAATGCCTTTTAGAGGACTCGGCAATCTTTGTGAGCAAACATAATGATCCTGGAAATCAGATTTACTAATACAAAGTAAAGGAAACCCTGAAAATAAAGTCGGATTTTTAAGCTAGCAACAAATACAAGGCACTGGAGTTGAATATTCTCTCTTGAATTTTGCAGTCAAGAGTTCAGTAAGAGTGAAAAAACAATGTTGTAAAGAGAAAAATGAATGGGACAGGCAGATATCACATGAAAATTATGTTTTAATATCTACAGCAAGTAAAATTTCTGAAGCAAACCTTGTCCCTCACCCCAACCAGTCGTCTTTTATGTTGCTTAACCTGACCTCAACCTTACCCTTACCCTTACCCTAACGAGTTATCTCTGCTACGCTTAACCATAACCTAACCTAAGCCTTATCCCAACTCCGGAAAGGGACACCATGGGAGACACCATTTATTAAAAAAAAAAAACACGACTAAAAGAAAATGGTTCCATTTTTTTTTTGACCCAACAGTTAAATAAACTATTTGATTTTTTTTTTATAATTTAATGACTGTTTGAAAATTTGAAAATCATGACCCATCCCTGGTTCATATGTGCTTTAATCCCTACAAAGACACAGTTGTAGATTAAGGATCTTGACACATCAGGCCAAGCAATGTGCACGAAGGTGGTGCTAGTGAACTGACTAGTGGAGGTAGCCGCGAATTTCTTTCATTATTTTCTAGGACCTGTTGAATGTGAATCATCCCAAAAAGAATCTCTCGTGGTTACCATGCTGATTAAATACTGTGATGCTATGACTTGGCTTAAGTGAAAGCTTCCTCCGTGTTGGCAGAACAGGGTTTATCCTGCCTACTCCTGTCATACTGTTTGTGTACCGGTGAGTCATACAAATTTATAGGTTACATTTGAACAAATCTAAACTTTATGCCAAGAAAACCTCACAACGTACCTTGTAGCTTGCAGGTGTTGGCAAAGTGAAGCTTACTCTGACTCTTACTTTTGACTCGACCAAAAAATGATGAGGTGAGCTGATCAGGGCAGTTCAGCAGTCACCTCGATTCTGCGTGTTCTTTAGAAAGATTAAAAGACGTCCTAAACGTTTTTTGTTCTGTGCAGCTCTGGCCACAGCATTGCACTACCACTGCTGGGGTTTCAGTCCTCTTTGGAGCCATCCATTATAAAGCTGTGTGAATTTATAAGCAACCTTTGATATATACATCTACATGGAACTACATGTAACTTATTACATAACCATTTTAACAATGTAGTGTAGTATAAAAAACAGTTTTCTCTAAATGTGCGACAGCACTATCATCCTGATAAAATAACAATTTTAAACTAGCATTTGGCACAGAGTCACATCTGCCACTGAGCTAAATTTTGGCACTTCCCCACAAAACTGGTAATAACATTTAGTGCACTTAAAAGGTCATAACAAGGATCTAGGTTTTATATTAACCAGAAACGTTCAAAGTTAAGGTTAATTTTAGTGTAAGGGGCTTATCCAGTCCATCCGATATGAGTGTGGATTTTATTTTCGTTCTTTTTCTTACCAAATGAAATGTTGATAGATTATTCCTTGTATCTGCATTGCATAGACTTCAGTTTTCAGAGTTTACAGCTTTCAAACAATGGCACAGGGTTTTATTTCTATGTGGTAGCTGCCAAAAATGTACTTGTTATTGGTTAAAATAGTATCTGATCTGTTACTTTGCCATATTAGTTGACTGAACACTTTTTTTGAGGAGCCTTGGGTGCTGTTGTGATTTAGGGATCTAGCTCGCTCTGTAAAAACGGATGCTTCTATGAGGTTAGAGCGTAGCCTCTGTTCTTTAAAGTACTGAGCAGGGAAAGTTAAGGAACAAATAGTTTCTTAGCTCAGTATGTTTCTTAATTCTTAACTCTGCTCATCTCAACTCCTCTGCTCCTCTTGGCGTAGAGCTGATGCAGACTGCCTAAGTAGGTCGGATGGCTTGTGTAACATGCAGCATAAGGATGAATGAAAGAAGGAAGTGACACAAGAGGGTAAAAGAAAAAAGACAGAGTAAAAGGACAAAGGGTGTTTTAGCAGAAGAGCAAGAATGAGAGAGTTGTTCTGGAAAGAGAAGGAATACAAAACTCATCCAGACCTAATCAAGTGCATGTGTGCATATTAAAGACAATGGTTCCTTTCCAGCGAATTACTGCAGAACTTGTGTGGCAGAAATTGGCAACAAGGCTAAAAATAATATGTCAGTATTGTTAAATCTTGATGAAATGGATATTTCTGATAAAAACAGTAATTTAGATCACTCAGTCTTAGAGAAATGTCCTCAGATTTGTGTAGATCGGTCCAAACTGATCTGTCATTTAACATTGTCAAGCACTTGTGTGTTTTTGGACGAATAAAAAGTCAAAATCAATGTACTGTAAATAGGGTTGGTGTATGGATAGCATTTCTGACAATCCCTATCGAAAACAGATCTTCTTGAATCCCTTAGTCACACTGCTCCGTCAAGGTACAACAGACTGTCTGAGTGTGTGATTGACTATTCATATGTTGAGTTTATTGTTTCATTCATTTTCAGGAGGACACTTTATTTTTAGCTTTCTGCATTTTTTAAATAACTTTAAAAGTTATAAATGACTTGATACTTAGGAATTAAACTAAATTTATATCTCCAGCAAATTTATTTTTCCTTCTTCCTCTGTCCCCCGCTCAGTTTGTTTCTGTTGTGTTGTCCATCTCTTGTATATTTCAGGTTCTTTCTGACTCCATAATACTCTCAAAAGTAGAGTTGTGTTGTTAATATTTCCCATATTCCCATATAGACCAGCTAAGTCGACAGGGACAGTCTCAAAGGACAGTTGCTCTCTTCAAGCACACTTGGACACACAAACTACCACAAATTCACCATTTTCATTTCACATACACTCATATACTGGATAGTTAAGATGTTTACGTCTCAGATTACTGGTCCGCTTTGAGCAAGAGCCTCGTTTTCACTCTAGACAGTCTCATCAGGCACACACTTACACGTTTGCATGTATGGCAACCTTAGGAGATGTACGCACGCACGCTCATGCACTGAAGTGGCAGCAATTAACAGGCAGACGTGCCTAACATACTCAGATTCAAAGTGACAGTTTACTTCAGATGGACATGCACAGACATGTAGGACACACACATACATACACACACACACACACACACACACACACACACACACACACACACACACACACACACTGGCACAGCTTTATAGCCGAGCCTGTGTCAGTTTAATTATTGTGTTGAGTCCTCCAGCTGACTCTGGGACAACCTGACATCTCAAGCCTCGAAGTAAGAGGATGGGATTAGAAAGGAAGGAGAGGAGAGAAATAATAGGGGAGAGAGGAAGGATACAAAAGAAAGGAAGGTGAAGAGTGGCATAGAAAATGGAGAGAAAGACAAGAGAGGGAGGGCAGAAAACAAAACAAAAAAGAAATTACTCCAATTCTTTAGCACCAAACACACTAAATAAGAAGTAAAGAGAGCCTCGGTTTGTGTTTCAGTGCACCACTTTATTATCTTTGTCATGCAAGACTTTGCCCTCGTTTTGTGTCTCGTCAGACACGTGTGTCCAATTTGTGAGAAGGTATTTTGCATGTGGTTTAGTAAACATTTGCTTGATTCATATCATTAATTCCTTGCGTTGCAGTTGCTTCTAATTAACTGCTTTGAATATGTGTGAGCTGAATTTTGTCCTTGTGTAAAAAGTCTGTAGAGCCATGAGCAGTCATTTTGCATTGACATCTCAACATGATGAATTAAAGTGTGTAATCACAACAGGATGTGAATCACAATATGTGTAATTGTGTATTTTTAATTTTAATGTTTCTGGTATTAAGCATCCGCTGCAGTTCAAACGGACTCTGGGCTATTCTGTAGTCCAAGATGGAGGAAAGTTTTTGTGTGACTGCTGTGTAAGAAGTGAACTTGCTATTATGCCCAGACGGTGTGGAAGTAATTATCTGTGTTGCCCACATTATGTTGTAGCTAGTGTCTGTGTTGGCAGGGCCCATTTTATACATTGTTCTGAAGTTTGTATTAATGCCTAGTGCAAAAGTAATCCATGCCATTTATGTCACATCACTGTTTATGCCAGCCTAAAATTGAAAATAAAGGTGATTGTTTTACTTTCATTACTTTTTATTTCTTTTTCATCCTAAAATAATTTGAAGAATTAGAAGAAGAATCAGCAGATATCTAAATAATACCCAGTTTACAGGAAAGAGTTGTAGCTGTTGCTACAAACGTAATATTCATCTCTTCTTGAGCACCATATTTTTCCTAGCAAACATTTGACAACAGATGTTGACAACAGTAAATTTAGAAGCTATGTTGATTACGTAACTTGATACACTTTTCCATTATATTGCAATAGAAAGTAGAAAATCAGATGCTTATGAACATACCAGGGATTGTTACTTAACACGTTCCATCTTTTCCTCTCCGCTCAATTCTGTCTCCCCCCTCACCCTTTCCTTCCTCTGATTTTTTTTTTTCTGTTGTCATTCTATCCTTTTCTTTATTCTTCCCTCCTCTTTTCTTTCCTCTGTCTCTCCTCAGTGTAGCTACAAGGGAATCCTGCTTGAGGGATTAGCGGTCCGTCAATGAGGAACTACCGGCTCATCTTCTGCCACAACCTGAAGCAGCCATAGATGGTTCAGTGGTTCACTGGCCAGGGGAGGAGAGGATAGGACACACTTTCACTGCTACACGGTGAGTGTACACACACACACACACACACACACACACACACACACACACTGCAGTTAATTTCTTCTGGGTTCATTTATTCTATGACACGTGCACAACACACAGATTCTTGTGCTGCCTAATGTTGGACCAACACATAAACATAATTCTTTTAGTGAGTGTGCATATGGGATAATATTATGCACAGGTATACACATAAACGGTGAGACAGGCAGATGCACCTTTTTTACTTTGTAACATTCACTTTTTTGTGACTGGACTGGTTGTGTGTAGTGCTATAATTTAATTGCTTTAGCTACCATCAGCTTCACAGACGGACAGAGTGAGATGTTGCACTAAGTAAAAACTGCTGTACAGTTGTCATTTGTTTCCCACCATGTTAAACAGCCACAACTGAATAGAACTTCCTAACTCTTCATATTAAGAGTTCCCACTTACTCCTTCTAATACGAATTAACGTACACTCTAATACAGGAAGTTATTAAAGAAATGTGTGTTTATGCAAACTATAAAAACATTTATAAAAGAAAATACTGTATATATGAATGTGCATGAATATTAGAAAGAACAGAGGTCCCAATTCAGATATTTTTCTTCTTACAAATTTTAACCACTTACCAGAATCTGCCATTTGTCATTTTTATACCCTCAACAGCTACTTAACTAGCTGCCAACTACATTTAGAAAGTGACAAAATGCAGTCAACTAAATAATTTACCTAAAGAAGGATTCAGCACACTTTTCACTCCGTCTTTTCATATTTTAAAAAGACTTAGTGTTATTTCTTTTTAAAGGATATCATCTTTGAGATGGCATCTGATCATCATTATCATTCTCGAGAGCTTAAACAGTAAAGCCTAATGCATACAGAGAAGACATTTTCTCGTCAACAGCCAAGAATTTCATTTTATCCTTTGGCCAACTCGCAGAATTAACTTTAATTAGCTACAACTGAGCAAATCTGCCAGGAACCGTTGTTATTTCAGCCCTCAAAATCTAAAAATCAGTTTTAGCACCTTATTTCCCCCAACACTCCACGAGTTGAACAACTGAACATAAGCAGATCTCCACACTGAATGTCATATACAAATAAAAAATAACCTACAAACTGACTTAGACAACTAACTTACTAAAACCTAATGTTAAATTAAAAAAAAAAAGGCATGAAATTCCTTACTAGCTGACATGTTTTGTAATTACATGATATATAACAAGCTGACCATAAATACAACAACAACAACAACAAACTGGCTTTAGACAGGTTATCAATAGAGTGAGAGGATGAGTAAACAGCTACTACTACTTCAAACAAGTAAAGCTTCATTCTTAGTAGAAAAATCCAATCCAACTGCCCCTTATTATACTGTCTGTCTGTCTGTCTGTGAATGTCCTGCTAATCTACTGAAACATTTGAAAAAACTCTAAATGTTTTGACTTTGATACTGAAAAGAGAAAAAAAACATTTAAAATATGTACATGTCAGTGTACCTAAAATGCATGCCTTTTGTTTTTGGAATTATATTCTAAAATATACTTTAAGATGAACTTAATTGGAAGTGTTCTGATAAACATTTGGTGATGTTCCTCTTCCCCCAATGAGTAGACTGGACCCCATCTGTCACTGTTTGCATTCAGAGTACTCACCGATCAACCATCATCAAAGTCAAACTTTTGATTTTCATTCCATTGACAACTTCTCCTTTGCATGAGAACTAAGGAGTTATGCTGACAGAGGATGTAACAAATGCTGGAGGGATGGGAATTAAAGTTAATCATAATGACCTTCAAATGATGGTTATGTAAAAGACAGCTGGACAATTGGAATAATATTTTTTTTTAAAAAGACTTTCGCCTTCACTGAATCATGTTTATGTAATTTAAAACATCCCCTGTGAGAACAAATAGTTGTAAATCTTTGATACTATGCTGCTTTACATAAGGAGAAAAGCTTGGTGTGCTACTTTAGCCACTTTCGAAAGAAACACCACCAAACTTGTTATTTTACCTAAACCTTAAATGTGTCTGTCTCTTCCTGCTATGGCTCACAAAATGCAGGGGTTTCTTAAACTTCTTTTTCTAAAACACTGAGCCCATATTTTGTAAAATAATTTTTCCACACACACACACACACACTGGTCCTTAAAATACCCACATGTATGTAGCGATCATTATAAAAAGTAAATTCACAGTTTTAGAAACAGCGATTCTTCATATACAGTCCTGGTTGAAAATATAGGCACCCCTGAATTTTAAGTACAGAATTTTGAATATCTTGAGAAATAAATGCAAATAAACCAATTTTGTATCATTTAAATATTTTAATAAGATGTCCAAGGTAATGGAACAAAAGAAAATAAAACAAAACTTGCATAATATCAAAAAATACAAGCTGAAATGTGGTATGGGCTAAAACCACCAATCAAGATTGTGCCAGGTCAGCCTGAAGGTCTTTAGATGTCTTCTGTGGGGTTGTTTTCCATAATCGGCATCAACCGTCGCAGACTTCTACCTTTGAGATTCTTCTTAGCGTCACATTGTGGAAGTATCTTCACACTTTTATGACTGTGAAACGTCTTGATAACATTGCGAACTGTTGAAACAGGGATTTAGAAGATCCTTGGCGATTGCCATGTAGCCATTGGAATTGTTATGTTTTTCGATAACAGCATTTCTGATGCTCTCAGAAAGCTCACTTGTCTTCGCGATTGTGAAAAAGAAACTGGAAACAATCAGCCCCTTTTTATGCAGTAAAACCATCATTCATTGGTTAAGTCAGGTCATGTGAACACTGAAAATTAAGCAGTTAAGCCAATAATTGTGACAAGCATGCATTTAATGTCTGTATTTTTTATTTCACTATATGAAAGCATTTTTCTTGTTGTTGTTCTGTAACTTTGGACATTTTATTAAATATTCTGATTATACAAAATTGGGTAATTTGAATCTCTATCTGAAGATATATATATAAATTTTAACATACACTCAGACCCCTTTTTCACTAGGAACATCATACTAATACTAGGTAGGGCTTCCCTTTGCTCTCAGAACAGCCTTAATTAATTGTGGAATGGATTCCACAAGATGTTGGAAACATTTCTTTGAGATTCTGGTCCACGTTGACATGACTGTATCACATCCTTTCTGCATATTTGTCGGCTGCACATTCATGCTGCCAATCTCCTGTTCTACCAAAGTGTTTTATTGGATACAGATCTGGTGAATGGGGAGGCCATTGAAGTTCACCGAACTCATTGTCACGTTCTTGAAACCAGTTTGAGATGAGTTTTGCTTTGTGACATGGTGCATTATCATGATGAAAGTAGCCATTAGAAGATGGTAAACTGTGGCAATAAAGGGATGCGCATGGTCAGCAACAACACTCGGATAGGCTGTGGTAAATTCTGACCCTACCGTCTGCGTGCCTCAGCAGAAATCGAGACTCATCAGGCCAGGCTATGTTTTTCTAGTCTTCAACTGTCCAGTTTTGGTGAGCCTGTGCCCACTGCAGCCTCACATTTCTGTTCTTGGCTGACAGGAGTGGAACCTGATGTGGTCTTCTGTTGTTGTAGCCCATCCGCTTGAGGGTTTGACATGTTGTTCTTTCTGAGGTGCTTTTCTACTCACAACAGTTTTAAAGAGTGGTTATCTGAGTTACCGTAGCCTTTCTGTCAGCTCCAACCAGTTTGGCCATTGTCCTCTGACCTCTCTTAGCAACAAGGCATTTCCGTCTGCACAACTGCCGCTCACTGTGTGTTTTTTGTTTTTTCCACCATTCTGAGTAAACTCTAGAAACTGTTGTGCTTGAAAATCCCAGGAGATCAGCAATTTCAGAAATACTCAAACCAGCCTATCTGGCACCAACAATCATACCACGGTCAAAGTCACTGAGATCACATTATTTCCCCTTCTGATGTTTGATGTGAACACTAACTGAAGCTCCTGACCTGTATCTGTATGATTTTATGCATTGCACTGCTGCCACATGATTGGCTGATTGGATAATTGCACGGATAAGGAGGTGTACAGACGTTCCTAATATAGTGCTCAGTGAGTGTATACTCTTGCTCTCTTCCTCCTCCTCCTCCACCTGTTCTTCTTTCTGCTAAAGTAACCAGGTCTAAATACCTTTGCAGGTCACTATCCTATTCCTGGTGTCTGTTCTCCCCTTTCCCCTCTCACTCCTCCTCCTCCTCCTCCTCCTCCTCCTCCTCCTCTTTCTTGGCTAGATTACCAGAGGGGAGGTTCACAGACATGTAACAATGAGTAAAACCAACCCCTCCTATATGTTTGAGGGTGGTGTGCTCTTTTTATTTGTTTGTGAACAGCAGAGGTAGAGAGTTGGCTTGTGTCTCCTAATCTTTCTTTTTTGTTATCTCCTTGGATCTCTGTATCCATCTTGATGATTGTGTTTTCTCCACTCTTTGGATTGCAGTATGTGTGAAGATGAAAAATTATGTTTTATGCCAGACTACATCCTCCACCAAGGCTCTCCCTCCCATCTCACTTTTCTTTTTCATTTCAAAGACGTGAGGTCTTGGCGGGTTTGTGGTGAGGAGGAGGAGGAGGAGGCCATGAGGAAGAGCGTGTCTCTGTTGCCAGGCAATGAGGGCGGGAGCTCAGCCAACACCACGCGGGTTTTTGGCGTTCCATTGGAGGAGGTGTCACGCACACACACAATTAGTGGCCACGAGGTTCCTGCACTGGTGAAACACATTGTCGACTACATTGAGGAGCATGGTGAGTGATGGACACACACACACACACACACACACACACACACACACATACAGTATATACACACAATACAAAATATATACAAACATTCATTAGAATTTAGCTGTTTTTACCTATTTGTGAAAAAGATCTTTGTTTTAAGATGTTTAATATCCAGCACAATTCATTTGGGTATTGCTGCCGTAAAATCACAATTAACAAATCTAAAATATCTTGGTATTAGTCATTGTTGATGAGGCTGTTGCAGCAATTTCAGTAAATGTAAATGTCTAATAAATCAATACAACCAATTTCTTTGTATTCATATAGGTCAATACACACACGCATGTTTGCATGTGAGTGTGTATGATACATTTGTTTGCAGGAATTTAACTAAATGCATTTGAGTTAATTAAGTGTTATAATCTTTGTCATCTTTGCTGCCTTTTAAGTATAACTAATGAATCAGTGGTAAAGGGATTGTCATATTCTAATTGAAAATGGTAACTGAATTACTTATTTTACTGTAGCAGAGAATATACACTTGTTCATACTGAATGACACCATTTTTATTTAACTCATTTGTTCACATGTATGCTTTAAGGTGGGCATCTTTTATTGAATAGTTTCTTTTCTTTTAACAGGATTAAATGGCTAATATAGTCTTGTATTTATGCTTAGTTTAACTTATTATATTGTATTTACATGGATTATGTTCCATTGATTTTTGTTTACAGATCAGTCAGCATTATTTGTAGCTGTTGCACATTTGTGCATTTATGTTTTGAATTTCACTATTTGTTTCAGTCTCCTAAACACACACTGCTCCTGCTGACTTGCCATGACTGCTCTTGCGTCACAATAAACCAAAATATGTTGTTAGTGGAGATCCAGTTTATGTGATAAGATGAACTCTGAATGTACCAGCAGAAAGCTCCACGGTCTGTTTCCTCCTCATTACATAACCATTCCGTCAACTGCAGATCCACTTGTGAAAACAGAAGAGCTTAAAAGTGGAGAGAGGAACCTACCAAAGTGCTTGCCCCGGGCCTTTCTCACCCCCCCCCGGAATATTTCTCTTCAAGCCTCTTAGAGCAGGAACATCATTCTTATGTCATTTTTTTTTTTTTAAGTGCAGGTTAGCAGTTTCAGACTTCTTGCTCTGAAGGATAAGATGGATAAAAATGATTACTTTGACCATGTCACAATCCAAATTTGAGCAACAAGCTGGTAACGGTACTGACTACATAACACCGTCAGTACCAGTTTTGTTATATAGCTTATAGCTCTTAGCCAAACACCTAACCAGTCAATCCTCTTTGTGCTAAGGATCCATTGTTGATATGAAACCTGGAGAAATGGATAAAGTTAGTCATTTAGATTAGTTTAACTTGTTTTACTAAATCTCATTATCTCTGGTCTGTGCCAAATTACTGTAGATCCCATATTAGAAAAAAATGCATAGCACATAAAAATCCATTTGTAGAATTGATTATATATATACTTTCTATCTCACAGTAGAAGCAATGGCTATAAAAATGTCTCCTGTAAAATATAGGAAAATCAGGAAAAGTCAACATGTGATTTGCATCCCAAAGATCAATATTTGATTAATGTTCAGATTAAAAGGTTACAAGGAAGGTCAACAGGACTCTGGATGTACTGGACATACAGTATCTACATATTATAGGAAGTAATACAAGTGTGTTGTATAGGCATTTTCATTGGCCCTCGGGTTGTGAAAACTAATCAGTACATCAAGAAAGGACCTTCAACACATATCTACAGTGACAAGTTAGACAATAGAAAAAGCTTCCTTTTCTAATTTCCTTTCTGAGTCTTCCATTGTGAAGTGGGTGCCGTCAGTCACAAAACAAAGACATTTTCTTGTAAAACCTGTCCAGTCACTGGAGGTTCTTTTTTTTGTTGTTGTTGTTGTTGTTTTTGTTTTTTTTTAAACTACTGGAAGGAAGTTTGACCTAGAGTCCCCTCAAGTGACCAGTGAAGCAGGTTGGGGTTTTGTTTGACCCAGGGGCTGCTTGACCATATGAGGTTATGTAATAAGTCTTTAATCCTCCCGGGCTCTGCTGGCACATTAATTAGAGTGGTGCTGCCAGTCCAGAAGTTATTCAGCCAGTGAACAGGCCTTAATCTCTTTTATTTAATTTGTGTGTGATGCTTGAGGTTTTAGTAGAAGCAGGGTGTTGAAAATATGAGGTAAAAAGGTAATTTGATGTAAGACAGAGGTGGAAAATTTGAAAACACCTGAAAGTGTGTCTGACCAAAGCCGTGGCATCTGTGACTGAATAAATTCCTTACGCTGGTCGAACAGGGACCGAACGCTTTGGCATTGTGACATTGTGATGGGAAAAGATATTTAATATATTTCACTTGTTGTGACTTCAGTTATTTCACTATACTCACAAGTGCAATCTTGTTGTAGCTATTTGCTGTTGTGCCTTTAGGCTATTTTGTGGAGTAATAATGCTCAAGCCACAGCATTACCACTTAAACATTTATACCTATCAGGGTGTGTAGGTAGTCGTCAGTAGTCATCGCAAATGATTACAGGATTAGCAGGAAGTAACAGCATTGAGTGGGAATGAGAAAAAAAATCAGTAAATTTAGGCTTGCTTAAGGCCTCGGTATACTTCAAAAAAAGAGTTTGTCATTGTAGAAAAAGCAAATGTTCTGATAATTCTTGTAACTTTCCAAAACCAATAATTTGACAAGCACACCAACTTCACGCAGCGATTGTACGCAGACTATTAACTTCTCTCTCAATCACTGTTTTCTTTCTTCACAGAACTACTTCCATTACTATTTGCTTGATAATCCGAGTGCAACACTATGAAAGCCTTCGAGGAGAGACTGTTCAAAATTGTGCTCCGTTATGCCCATTTCTACAACTCATTGCAACTCTCGCACTCTATTACAGAATGGTTTTTGACCAGCCTTTGATTATGGCCTTTTGGAACAGGTGTAACATTTTTGCCTTTAGACATGTTCGGAAACTCTATGAACAAACTACTTTGTTTGAAGCATACTGAACTCTTTAGGTTCTACTGGTTAACTCTTTTCTGGAACCACCCAAAATATAACAAAACAGGCCAATCTGCATTCCCATTTGACAGCCGTTGTTTTTACTTCACACTGTAACACATTTTTCACATGAAACATTTTTTTTTTTTACACAAAACCTTTAAAGGCAAATAAAGGCAAGCCAGGAGTAGCTAAAAGTTAATGGAATAGTGTTTACATCTAGACAAGCAAAAAGTAGAATTACACTGTTGAACACATACTTCATATATATGTATATACATCGTGCAAATGTCCCCACATCATCTTGATGTAAATTTTAACTTATTTGAACTTATGCAAATCTGACCAATACAGTTAAAGTATATATAACAGCAGTAGTAGTTTGAGCTGCAGAAAACACGAAAAATATTTTTCCAAGAGATTTATATAAATTACATAATACTAAGGAAACATTTTTGCAAGATGAAAAGATATCTTGTTATGTAAAAGAGGAAAACAGTGATAATTGTAGAAAATGTTATAAAACTGGTCCAAGCCCTGACAAGACTCACTGATGCTATTGTTTTATCGTTTTCATCACAAACACTCGGTGATGTTGTCACAGTTGGGAACGATCAAGAGTCGGTGTTTTCATGCTTCTATTTTTTCATACAGATAAGGGAGGAGTCCACATAGACAAATGCATCTGTAAACAAACACGGACACACAGCTGCTTGTTCTTCTATTCTTATGTCGACCTAGTGTAGAGTCTCCATCCTTCAATGTCTGCATTTCTAGAAAGAAGTAGTTATAAAAACAAATGCAATAAGATCCGTTTCTTCCAGAAGTCACTGGGAAATGCAGCAGCCTTTTTCCCAAAGTTGGAAAAATCAGCTGGTTTATTGTCTGCAGCTTTCAGTTTTCCATAATCCCTTACACGTCAAACAGTCATTTATTTTAGAGTCCAGGTGATTTTCATTAACTCCCAAGTTGAGAAATATTATATGGCTCTGCTATATTAACCAGGTAATCGTTCCTGTTAGCACCTTCATGGATATGGTGTTAATTAGATAAGCTGAATTGCCATGGATATATTACATGATATGTATTATTGGATTAATTTGTATATGTTTGCCAGTTGTCCATCATCCAAAATGACACATCAGAGGTCACACTGTGAACTGATGTTATACAACGTACCCCAGTTTACCATGGGTATTAACGCTCTCTTGGCCATAACAGGGCAAAGAAAGTGAAAGTGAGCGTCTGAATGCACCATTCGTTTTGGACTCTGTTGGGCTACACTTGGTCATTAAGGAAGAAAGCTCGAGGTTCAGCCAGGCCAACAGGTTTTCTGAGGCAGCATCATTCAGAGCATCAAGTCCCTGAATTTGAATACAGCTAATGACTACATTTATATACCCACCAATGCGTCCAGGAAAAGCATGTAGAAATGTTGCAAAGACCATATCCTGTAATATAATTATAATATAATGTTTTTAGTTTCACAAGGCACTTTCTTAGCAGCTAAGAAGTCCTTACACCAGAAAAGATGGATTGTACACTGGTCATATTCTTATTAAAGCTGCAGAATAAACTTGAATGCCTACCAGCACCCTACAGCTGAATTTTGAAGACCGTTGGCTGGTATTAACGCCAAGCCTCAGCTACAACCAAACCTCCTCCTTAGAGATAAAAACATAAATGCAGGTTGTTTGTTAACAGAGTTAAGGCTGTGATGAGATTATCTTCCTGGCAATGATGTGAAGTCATGTTAGGTCGTTGACTCAAATATGGTAATGTTATGTAAAGCAATGAACAAATTCCATCAGTGTGATTCATTAATGTCTGTTTGCAGAAAAATATTCAGGTGCAGACTGCAATTATGTGCATATTAAATGTAATAAGAGTTCTAAAAATCACACTTGTTCATAGCTTTCTTTGTAGTACTTCCCCGCCTTTCTGTACTGGTAGTTTACAAAGAGGGATGTTGGCTCATAAACCAAACCGAGTTCATAAAATATTAAAACATATAGAAATTATATAATAATATACAGTATATATTTAAAGTAATTAAGTCAGTAGCCCAAATATTAATAAATGACTAGCAGTAATTATTGCTGTATGTGTCATCAGGTCATCTGGACCTGGAGGGGCTCTTCCTGGTTAATGGCAACGCAGAACGTGTGGATTGGCTGCGTCAGCGCTACGACAGTGGTGAAGAGGTGGAGCTAGAGAAGGAGGCCGACCTGGCATCAGCAGTCAGTTTGCTCCGACTCTTCCTGCAGGAGCTTCCTGAACCTGTTATACCAACAGCGATACAGGCACACATACTACAGCTACACCAAGGTGTGTGACAGGGACTTCTTATCTACCTCTAGTGCTGTTCTGTATATTTTTCCACTCACTCAACCCACCCTCTTTCTCTTTTTATTCACTCTGAAACAAACAACTCGTTTTTTTTGCTCTGTCTCGAGGTTATTTCATGCATTTATCTTTGATAGTTGCAGAAATTTAGCCTTTTTCTTGCTACCCTATTTGTAGTTTTTTTTTTTTTCTTCCTCCTGAGTGTGGAACTTGGTTGTTTTACAGATGTACTGGCCAGTGCTTAAGCTTACCTAATATCAAGGCACAAAAGAGAGGCGATAATACGTGACTACAAAACATACACTATTGTCCACCGTTTCTGGATTTCTTCCAAGTTGATTTTACATTTTGTTAACCTGTTATGACTGTGTCCATGGAGGCAGATGTTGGTTATCTAAGCTGTGAATACACAGTACAGTGGTCAGATCACTAAATGAAGTGGAAACTGGCTAAAATAAACTATTTCATAACAAGTACCTGAATAGCCTCTTTGCGTTTTGTATGTCTACTGTTTTGAGGTTCAGTTATTGTGCTTCCTTTTCTTAATACTGTCTATCTCTGCTTCTGCTTTCTCAGGTTATGTTAATTTTGTCTCCCTGCTGCTCAGTGTTGCCTTCTTCCAATTGTTATTTATTCTTTTGTTTTAGATGGGTTTTTTTGGAAATTTGGAAAAAACAAGGAAATTATAATCACGTTGATCGCTGGTATTTTGGAATATATTATTAATGGTACTGATCAAAAGCAAATGAAATAGTCAACAAATTAAGAAGTGGAATTATGAGTCTTAATGGACAGTGTCTAATCACATCCACAAATCTCCCACTTCTTTTTCCTTTTCCGTTTCTCCCCTTTACTCTGTCCTCATTTGCACCTGTTTCAGAAATAATCTACTCTAATCCCCTTGTTATGATGATGGTTGTTCCTGTTGCTGTCATGCAGATTACAGCAGTAGGGGTGTTTTTATGGGCTCTCCATGTCATGTCCTTCATTTCTCATTCTATTCTATTATATAATGGCACTACTGTACTACATAAAGGATGACTGATTCCATTTCCTGTTTCACTTCATTTCGCTTTCTCAGAGGATTGAACACAGTCTTAACTGTGTCTGCATACTTCCTCTAAATAATAATTTTTAAGGTCAACTGTGAAGGAACACGAACGACTTGATAACCCATAATTCACTCCAGAGTACCTCCAAATTCCGTAATGAAAAAGTGCTGTGTAGCAACATTGAGTGCTGCATCTATAAAGCGTACTAGTGCTATTGATGGTTATGAACCAACACCATTTTTGCAGTAATTTTTATTACAGTAATAACAATGAGTAGGAGATGTTGACTGCAATGAAGGTTATAAAAATGGTCTCATATAATCATAACCGTAGGTCTGTGTTTAAACATCCCCAGATTACAGCAATGAGGAGGAGCTGTGTAGAAACTTGAAGTACCTGCTGCAGCAGCTTCCCCAGCTGAACTACGGCCTGCTGCGTTTCCTGTGCCGCTTCCTGGCCAGTGTGGCATCACTTCAGCAGGAGAGCTGGAACGTCGGGGCGCTGGCCGCCGTCTTCGGACCAGACATCTTCCAGTAAGATGCCTGTACAGGGCCATCTCATAATTGTGATTAACGCAATCCCAGTACCCTTGCAAAATATTATAAACTGTTAGGTATTGTGAGCTAGGCGCACGCAACAGTTTTTACTCACAATTACTAAGATCCAGAGAGGTTTTCCTACTTTTTGTATTGTTTGTTTGCATCCAAATTTGTGAAAGTAAAGTAGTAATTTACAGTATCTTAACTGTCAAGTTTTATGGGTATGCTTTGGAAATTAAATCATCTAGTGCAAATTGCGCCATATCATCAAATCATCAGCAAGGGGGATCAAGAGAATAAGAAGACTTACAAGACTTACACTTACTTACACCACATTTGATGCAGCCACAGATTGGACTGTCAACCGTATGGCCATGCTCCCTTCATTTTATTCTCATCAAGGAGGAATCCATGTATGGAAAATATATCGTTTTACACAATTTTATAAAGATCCAGATATGAAAGATATACGTGTATTTGGTCTTACACATAAACATACACACAGTGGCGCACATAGGCATTTTCACATTAGTTTATTCAGATTCTTGAATTATTTAACATCCCCTGGGGGGCATTGCACAGCCAACACAACTCTTCCCTCGTCTTCCATCTGCAGTCTATCAACAGAAGGAGAGGACCTTCGGGACCAGGAGTCTGTCAGCAGAGTCCTGGCAGAGCTCTTAGACAACCAGGACGGCCTGTTTGACTCGGAGGACGATGATGTCTCCACTACCAATGACTACAGCTCCATTAACGAACAGGTACTGCCCATCTCCTTTTTCTCTAACTTCTATATCCCCTCTATTACTCTGTCTCTATCCCTTTTATACTGTGAATCACTATCTGCTTGTATATCTTGTAATATACAAATAGTACACATCGCACACTTACACATTATATATTTACAGTCATTTGATTGAATTAATGACATTTCCAAATCTGTTATTATGTGAATGGTGAAGAGGGGGTACATTTTGTTTAAGCTGCCATACCAAAATGTTTCATCACCTCTCAAAGAAAGGTTGTCCTTTTTTAGGTTCAGTCCTTATTTTAGTTTTTGGTCTCTCTGGCCTACACATCCACTTTTCCCCCCTGCTATAATGGTTCAGTTTCTCTTTTGGGATCGATAAATTGTGTTTAATCTATTTTTGTTCACCACTCCATCCAACCAAAGGGGTCTTTGTAGTTCTTCTTTTTTCCCCACACAATCCCAGTCTATAAATCTCCTGTTTGTATGATAGAGGCCTCTGAGCCAACTATATATTAACCGATAAATAAAATAAAGATGTGGAAAAATTTACAATGAAAAAGTACCAATAATCTAGACATTGTTGGAAGGCTGTTTGCTCAGTGTTAGAAAAAACAGTTATGAATACATGAATTCACTGTCAACATTCCTGACATAATGTCGCATTTAACTCTGCCAGGAAAGCTGGGAAATTCCTTCTGGGTTGATGCACAGAGAAAACAGACAAATCCTTCTATAAAAAGTGAAAGATTAAAATTTTGATATGCCATTAGACTGTTAACAATATACGGCAAATTCACATCTGCTTTGTGGAGAAAGACAGGGCCATAATAACAGATTTACCAGAGAGAATTGACCGATAAAGCAGAGTAATGTGGTATAATATGTTTTTAGATATCTTTGATTCCACAGATGAATCAACAATGTTATTTAATATATCATTTGGTCATTTCAGAGTATTAGGTACAGTATATGTTCCCATGCTTGATATTTTCAGTTGAATTTATAAATACAAATAGGCCTGCTTCTCCTGCAATGAATTCCCAGCCTCACAAATCACTGAGTTTAAAAAAAGTGCTGCTGTTTTTCTGTTTTGTGCAAACAAACACAGACTCAAAAAAATCTTGGATAGAAGTTTTTAGTTTATATATCATTGATTGGCATTTTTGTCACACAGCAGTAGATGCGATAAACAATTATTAGTGCTTACTAGTTTGTATGTATTCAAAGATCAGGTTACATTCGCATACATATTGCCAGGGACTGAATGACCACATGCCATGACTGAAAACAAAAATCTCTTCCAGTAAAACAAAGCACATCGACTTCATCCAGGCTGAGAATTATTAATTAGCTGCAGGCAGAACTTGTCTTGTATAGGAATGCAAGTAATGTTGATATTCAGTTGTACTCATGTCCTATTTTTGTATAGTACATTACTGCATATAGTGCATTACTGAACAGAAGGTTCTTCCGTCAACAAAATATTTTAAAATGAATCTAGAAGAACCCCGCCCACACACACACACACAAACACATACTGTACGCAGAGAATTGAATAAACTCTTTGGCTTTGTCCTACTATACATTCCAGGCGTTGCCTTACACCTACATTGAACACAGATTGTGACTGGCAGACTAAACAAACTCAAAGGCATTTCCCCTGTTATCCAGCGACACAACCTCGCCATCAGGCCAACAGTACAAAGAGTAGCATAGTTAACATTTAACTTTACAATGGCCTGATTACATTGTAATATTTTACGATAACATATACACACGCAATAATCACGGGACAACTCTTGACCAGTATCTCACGTCATGTTTCTAATAATTAGAAATAAATCTAGTTATTCCTGTCACATTTCAGATTGCATTGTGCAACACAGCAGGGAAAGTAAAAGGCTACAGAGAGTCATTTTGAAAGTCCTGTCAGAAGGAAAGAGAAACCTTAGTATCTACAATAGGTCACCTATTCAAGCACTTGCTGCCTGCTTTATTCCTTCTCCTTCACTGATTCCCTCCTTTTTATACCCTTTGTTACATTTTTTATGTCTATTTTATTTTGTTATTTACTGCACTACTGCAAGAAACCATAGCTTTAATTTTGCTTTCCTTGTAATCTTGAGTACTTGGAGTAATTATCTCTCATATCCTTCCTTTATTCGTGGAAAAAAATCTAAGCTCTTACAAAAGCTCTGGCATTTAAAAGAAAGCTAATGAGATTGAAATTGAGCTCAGTATAAAAATAAGCTAAAGTACAAAATTTCTTCTGTGCAACTCCTTATCTTTCTTGGTTTTTCCATCTGTCTCCCATTTTAAATTTTATTGGCTGGCCTGTCAGATGAATGACAATATAACATTACCCAGAGACAGAATGAGAAAAGGAGCAGAAGACGAAAAAGCAGACAGAGAGACAGAGAGGGAGAGAAATTTGTAAAGAGAAATCATCTGTTTAGCGATCCCTGTGTCTTATGTAAGAGAGAGGGCAAAAAGGTAGAGTGAGAAAAAGCAGACAGGAAGATGGGGGAGAAATGGCGAGATGGCAGAGAGAGAAGAGGATGAAAGAAATGAAGGGAGATCTGGCGAGGGAGGGGAGGTATAAGAAAAGAAGCTGGTGATGATGTAACCAAGCAGCTCATACCTACAGCCCCTGCACTTCACTGGGGATGGCTCTCTGTGTGAACAAACGCTCATGAAGGGGATTATCTCCCACACACACATGCTTCATGCTTTGAGTTAAACCTTGAATCACACTTAAGAGTAAGTTAAAAATGCCTCACAGAGGTTAGAACAATTCAAAAAATCTACAGAAAAAATTGACTATTCACATTTTAAGAAATGGAAAGACGATGGAGGAGAATCACATGAAAAATGGAGGAAGTGAGAAAGAAGACAGTTGTTGTTTAGTGGCATGTTTGGACATAATTCTGAAACTCAATGAAGCTGGCATGGATTAGTGAACAATGTGAAGTGCCAAGCTGGATTTTGGATTGTTTGTTGGCAAAATCAGGGTCAGTGGAATTATTGTTTAGGTGAGAGTGAAGCTTTGCTGAGGCTTGTTGTTGTTTGTTTTGATTCAGTGCCTGGAAAAAGCTTTTCAGTACTGGAGTATCTGGACAGAGCAGAGGAAAAAACTAAAATTTAAAATCATTTACTTATTTGTTTTAGATGAGTGTAAAATTTCACCCTCTGTGTACATTTAGTACTGAGAGAGCCTGTGATGTTTTTGACCTAGTTTGGCACAAGCGCTGGACTGTCGGAGGGTCAGTTTTGATTCCTCAGCGCACATTTTCTTAGAATGCACTTCAGGCAGAAAACCAAAGCATAGTTATAATCGACCACATTACATCCAGTAGCATTATAAAGCAACATGTTCTGTTTTGAATTATGCTGTACCTCTTAGAAGTGGAGCAACAGTGCAGTACCAGTGTGTAGTGAACATGAAAAGTGAGCAGACTGTCCTGTCTTAACAAGGTCATATCCCTGTGTTTTGGCGCTGCTGTTGGTTTGGTTGTAGAGAAAACAAAACATGGCTTGTAGGCTTGATTTGATTTGGCCGCTGAATCTCATGCCTGTGCTTTTTAAGTTCCTTTCAGACATGCACCTCGTTTCATAAATGCAGTAGCAATTTTACATGTCAGACTCATATCTGACGAAGTGTAAATAAGTAAATAAGTGTTCAAATACACCAGAGATGCAGCCTGTGAGGAAAGAAAGAACATTTTTATTCATTCAATTCATTACTTTTCAAGTCGCTGCCGATTTCAAGTAGTGATATAGCTCCCTATCACACAACAGGTGCCACATAACGCACAGGCGTGTGACTCTTTCTGTAAATGTCCTGTCATGTCTGAATGATCAAAAGCCATCACTTTAACAGGAAGGTGAAGCCAGCAGTGTTATATATTCCATGTCTGAAAAGGGTTTTAGTGGCAGCTTCCCTAGCCTGCTAACACAGTGTTGGACAAGACTATCCCTCGTCTGTCTGCTTAATTAATTAGTCTCTTAATGAAAGCCTTATTTTTCCAGGTCTGTTGGTTTAACCTTACCAGATAAATGAATCACCGTGTGCCCTATTACTTTGCCTGTGCCAACTTAGTCAAGTGCCTCTGGAGCTGAGCCATGTTACAGATGCCACAGCAAATGTATGATTGTACCTTAGGCTATGGACATTAATTAGAACTGGGTGAATGGGCTAATGTTACAAATATCAGAAGATGTCACAATGTTCAGCAGAAGGGAACATCTTATATAGATTGGAGCATACACACTTATATGTTCCCAGTGTCACAGTGATAAGCTGTTGAGCAATAACCTATTTAAGTTGGAACATGGAGTTATTTAAGAAGGAGGTGATGGCCTAGTTGGACAGCCTGTGAGATGTGTAATATCTCCCTAAGGGGACATATAGTATGAACACACACACTCCAACACACATTTCTTTCATCAAATACACAGCCAGACTGTTGATGTATTTACCTTGACTGCATTTTATGAGTAGTCAGAGAGAATATGAATGCCTGTAAATCGGCTGCTAACACATTTGGAGGTTGAATTAAAGCAACATCTCGAAGCCCACTCAGTGCAGGAATGTTAGGCCAGAGGACTTATCTCCAGTGGTACTGCTGCAAGCAAACAGCAAAGTCACCCAGGCGAGGATGAACAAGAAAAGGCTGAGAGGACAAGAGATTGAACAGTTTGGACCTTTACACGAAGAGCTTTATTTTCAGTGCTCTAATTCTGCCACTTGAATACAAAAATGTTTATCCTTCAAATAACACTCATTTGGATGCCGTGCTGTTTTACAAGTAACCTTTAGTTTAAAACATGATCTCTCCTCAAGCTCAGATACGAAACAAGTGAATAAAATCAGATTATTCTTTTTCCATTGATGAGCAGCTAACTATTTTTATTCACTATTCATTTATATGATTTAAGCCTTAACCTGTATTTGTTGTCAGCTATTTATTTCAGATTTATCAGTTGTTCTCATCGGATATTTTCACCGTCGTTCCTCCGTCAGCCAAATACAGTATGTCTGATGGTGCAGCAGGGCAAGCAGTGATTAGATAATGGACATGTTCCGTATCAGATATGATACGGGTCGATGGACGGGCTGATTGACTCAATACCTGAAAACCAGAGATTTTAACAGCGAAACACAGATTGAATACAATATTGACATAGGTATCGTGATACAAAAACTACAGTAGGTCAGGGTATCTGCATCACTCGGGACATGTGCCTAGTCCGGTCTGTCAGTGAAAAAATAAACGTATATATCACAGGTGATTAGATTATAAAACTGGCTGTGTCTGCATTGCTTTTCCTGTTTTTTCCTGTTAGTACAGAACCGCAGAACTGGGCCACATAACAAAGGTCAAGGCTGAGGTCTTCTGTTTCTAACATAACACAAAAGGAAATACAAAATTAAATCCAGCAGTTAAACAGACAAAGCTCTTGAATGGTCCAGCAACACTCAGATCCTTCCCATGCATTTTTCTTAAAAAAGGAGAAAGAAACTAGAGGTCAAAAATAGTGACATTCAAAAGATAGAGGGAAAAAATCCATAGAATTTAAATATTAGATTGTCACTTAAGGGTTGAAATGAAGTTCAGCTTCCTCTCCACAGTTAGATAAATCTACAAGTCCTCACAACTGAAAATGTTTCAAATGAGAACAAACTGTCTTTTTCATGTTTTTATCATATTGAGTCGTGGTCAAAACTGTGAAAAACCACGAACTTGTATTGTTGTAAAGAGGTGTACTGCATTGACCGTATTGATATTGCCTGAGTTAGTAGCAGAAGGAAGCGGGTGTACAAAAGAGCCTTGAAAACCACAGATTTAGGTCATAGTTTGAGAATAGAGTGACTAGCGTCAGTCCTAGTCAGTTGTCATTGTTCTGCGTTCTTGGCCCACTAACAGTTAAACAGTCAAACAAATAATGCCACTGAAGCTTGTTTTCTTTCTCCGTTTTCCTTCCCTAGACTCTGGACTGGACCCCTAAACCAGGGCCAAGGTCACAACCTTTTGTTCCAGGGCGTTTTCTGCCCTGTCTTTTCACCCACTCTGGTACACACATAGACACACCATACAGAGATGTTCTTGTGTATCAAACATGTACAAGCACACTGACAGTTGATATCTAAAAAGCCTGCGCACACAGCAACCTGTGTTTTTAAACTCAGTGATTTGTGACTTAATGTGATTAAAATTTTCCACAGTCTTAAGTAAGGGGATAATATTTTCAGCCCTATGAATGACCATGCCAGGTCATCCTGACAGGGGATTTAACAGCTGTTATCCCCTAATATTGTTACGTCACCTCAAAGGCCTTCTGATAACTTACTCAGCAGAGCCTTGATCATATTCACTGTTCTGTTCACACAGTTTGAATGAATGCCTGTAGCTCAGAGGGCAGTCATACATTCACGTTTCATTGTTCATTATGTCAGCCTGTGCTTTTAATGGGTCTACACAAGGGGACTTCTGTATTTAAGGTGCTATACAGGCTCGTTTTTCCACATCACTGATCAGCAGCCTTGAGAGAATATGCTCATTGTAGCTGGTGTATAATTCAAAGTTATGTTCATGGCATCCTTCATTCAACTTAGTGGAGAATAGCTTTGAATGAATTTTACATGATGATAATGTAGATCAGGCTTTCAATCAACATTCTTACATCTGAAAATCCCGCAGATTTTATTCTGACCATTTAATCTACAACACTTTTGCAAACAAAGAACACTGATCTGGATGATGATGCTAGGAAGATATTTGTTTAATGACTGTTTTTAGATGGTTGTTCCCGTGCTCTTTTTGATTTAACGAAGAGCTGTTATCCCTAACTGACTGTCCCTCAATCTCATCTAGATTATCGTCAGTCTGTCAGTTTCAGATGGGAACATTTAAATAATGCAAAATGATGATTTACTATTTTTTTATTTTTAAAGAATTGGAACCTTGGATGTTGAGGTTGTTACGACACTTGTCCAGAACCACCAGGCCACAAGAAAACCACAGAATGATTTAATTTTAACCATTATTATTTGTGTATTAGTCATAGCAGTTATTAATACATTTTTAAACAACTATAACCATTTATTAAACATTTATGTACTTCTTATAAATACTAAATAGGGGAGAGTGTTAGAGTGTTACTGGGGAGCTATTCAAATATAATTGAAACAATTAGCAGAAAACACTAGGACGTAGTATAATAAGGCAGAGTTTGAGTGCGCTTTTTTTTTTCTTTTCTTTTTTTCCATGTAGACTAAGTGCGAGAGGGTTTTGTGAGTTAGAGTACAAGGTTGTGGTCCTAAGTCATTATTTGCCATCTTTCCATATCATTTATAAATTTAGTTAACATTTTACAGACATCTATGCATAAAGATGCACATCAGAGTGACCTTTTGCTTGGCTGCACACAACACAAAGAACATTTTCACTGCTAAGTTGAACTTTGAGAAGCTTTTTAATGTTCTGGTCAAAAAGAAAAGAATATGAAATATGAGTGAAGCTGTCTGAAAAGTAGGATTTCTTTACCTAATCTCTCTCTCTCACGCACGCACGCGCGCACGCACACACACGCACACTTTTTTACTTCTATCTTTTTGAGGACACTCCACTCATTGACATAATGCATTCCCTAGCATCTTACGCTAACCTTAACCATCACAACTAAATGCCTAACCCTTACCCTAATCCTAACCTAAACCTTAGCCTAGCCCTTTAAAGTTGTGAGCACTGGCCAAAATGTCCTCACTCTGTAAGGTCTATAACTCAAATTGGTCCCCACAAAAATAAAAGTACAAGTGCACACATACACACAGACACAGAGGAGTCCTTTTAGTCATCCTCTGTGATCAGCACATGTTACGATGCAAGAATTCCCTGACAGCCAATCTCGTCTCCTGGAAAAGAGACGTTTCCATAGTGACGACACAGTGACAGCAGCAGATGGGGTTGCTGTTGAGAGGAGTGAAGGTGAGAGGCAAAGGAGAGACCGTAGAGGAGAGAACAAACTTGAGTGGCATGGAGGGAAAAAGAAAACCTCATCATGTTGAATCTGGTCCATGACCTTTTAATCCATGTTTCTAGCAGGGTTTTTCTGGTACTCAGTCCATAAGGCTGCAACTGAAAAAGCTTTTGTAACAAAGGTATGGTAGGCATGGTATGGTAATGTAGCTTCAGCTGGTGATATTACAAAACAAATAAAACAAACATTTATGTAAAAAAGTCACATATCTCTTGAAATAAAATTAGAAAAGAAGAAAGAAAGGAACTATTTATCATTGGTAAACTCAAATCATTGTGTTTGTACACACAAACACAATGTGCGTGTGTGTGTGTGTGTGTGTGTGTGTGTGTGTGTGCGCGCGCAAGATAGGATATTTGTATATGCAAACACCTTTAGAAACACCTTCTAAATAGAAATGAAGAGGGAAAGGGTATAGTATTTTTTTGTTATTATGATGATCTTTAGCATTAACACAACATGTTGAAGGCGAGTTATTAATATTTAGCCACAGGTTACATAATCCCTGCTAATATAGAAGGTCAGAATCAACTGCCAACGTCACAGAGGCTTTGTAGATGGACTCTAATCTCAGACATCAGTTAAATACGGGAAATTTGGGTAGCAAATTATTAAAGTAAATTTTTATAATAACCATGACCTTTAAACTGTGTGAACATCATCTTACTCTTGGTAATTCTATGACTAAAGACCTAGAATAGGAACTATTATTCCCTCCTCTGTCATCCCTCCTGAGGCTGTTAAATGTTAATGTGAATAAGGGGCACATAAATTCATAAAATTTGCTTTTAATCTTATGCTTATCAGATGTTCTCTTTACCTTAAGCATTAAAAAGTCCCGCTTGTGTTCTTTCTAACCAGTGTAATGAATTTTTACAGTCAGCACACAAGTAACTGCAGAGAATATACTGTGGGATATTTATTTTATTGAGGCATTTTTTCTGTTTCTGTTTTTCAGTCAGATAAAGCGTCATGAAAGAAATTTTACATCATTTCTTCAAATTGAAATTGCTCCGACAACTCCAAAAAAAATCCATGTGTAATAACTGGGGCCATACCATTGGTTCTATAATTAACAATATGGTCACATGGTTTTTCATCTCAATAAGTGATTACATTTTTAGAGGTAACCTTTGTGTCCTTTTATATTTCTGTCTTCAGATCACAGAGCTGTTGGATGATGACAAGTGTGAGACAGAATGTGAAGAGCTGCCTCGGGACGGGGAGGACGGTCCTGCCTCCTCTGACTCACCACAACATACACACGCTGATGACAGCCCTGCAGCCAGGTGAGATACAACTACTGTATTTTATATTTTTAGATAAAATAATCATTTAAAAAAAAAATAATAATAAAATCATTCCCCTTCTCAATCCCATTCTGGAATGGGATTGAGAGAGTGTGTGTGTGTGTGTGTGTGTGTGTGTGTGTGTGTGTGTGTGTGTGTGTGTGTGTGTGTGTGTGTGTGTGTGTGTGTGTGTGTGTGTGTGTGCGCTAGATAGGATATTTGTATGTGCAAACAAATTTGCAAATGGTGGTGACACGGGTCACATGTCACATATGACACGTGACAAAGGTCCCAGAGTGGATTTAAAAACCAGGACAATGCATTTATAAGGTATTACTGTCCTTCAGGCTAATCGGTTATTCGGTTGCCTAGTTTTCTGCTGCTCTGATAAGACTGTTTTTACACAGCTTTTGTTTGTTGGATCATGGACTTGCAGGTTAGAATAACATCTCATCCCTGTCTCGTGCCATTCATATATCTCTAAACTTGTCTGAACTTTAACTACATTTGTAGAAAATTTTCCTGATGATGAAATGTGATCATTTCAGTTTCACTTTCAGTTGTTTAACTAGAGGCTGTGACCACAAAATATATTTCTCCGTAGTGTATCCTGCCGCAGCTTATAAGGAACAAGAACTAAATTATTGAAAGGTGATTGGTTGTTTTTAGACATTCATGACTTTTACTTGGGTAATTCTAGAAGATCAAGTCAGGTGTAATATTGCCATTTCTTGGTACAGGAGAGGTCAGATTGTAGAGTTAAACCACTTTCTTGGTACTACTTCTGTCACTGAACAAGTTTATCAGAAAGACTATAAATGTATTTAGCTCCAAATAATTTTGCCTTGTTCTGTCAAATATGGCCACCTCACCATCTGATGAAATATTTAGCTTTAAAAGTGTTAGTGTATAATAAAGATTTTTTTTTCTGTCAAGTGTAAAAATGATATTGACATATCAACAGTATGCTTGTATTAATTACTTGCAAACATTTATAATCTGATACTTCAAGAATTGACGTAAATATTAATATGGAATTAAATATAATAGTAACGTCTTTACATTAATAATTTTTAAATCCCTGTTTTTAAAAAAAAAAAACTTTTCACCACACTCCAGATTAAAATTGTCTCAAAAAGTCAGACTAGAATGGGATCTCCGCACTTAAAACAAGTCTGACCTTAAAGACTGAGTGGCTTAGTCTTTAACATCACAGTCATTTGACCAACGTATTAAGAATACAACCACCCAAAATGTTTCTAAATCACGGTTTCAGCAGTTTTCAGTTGGTCACGCTTAAAGATGCAGAGCGTGTGTGATGGCCTGTTGATAGTCGTTAGCTGGTAACCAACCAGAAAAAAAAAACTGATGCACACATACAGACGCTCACATACACAGGATAATGAGTCTCCCTCCAGACTGAAGGACCAGAGTTCAATCCCCTGCAGGAACATGGCGATCTTCTCTGGTTCTTCTGATCTGCTGATCTCCTTTAAGTTAATTACTGCACTACACCCAGACTACTGTATATAGACATCTGCAGGTAACATACTTCAAAGTTTCGGGGCAAAAACAGCCAAACAGAAATCAGTAAATAAGGAGGTATTTATATTGAAAATGGTTTTGTTATTTTCCAAATGAACAATTTATTTTTATGTGAAAATAATCTCATCTCAGTAAACTTATTTACTGTTGAACATTTATTCAGAGTTTTCTTTTCGTCATTTAAATTGGCAGCGATCACTGTCTACAGATTCCACAGTTGTTTGTGCCCTATTTTATAATTATGCAGCACTTTATTATGGTGACATTATTGCCATTTTTCATCTTAGAAGAGGCCAGTTTATATGTTTAATTGGTTTTAATTATTCTGCGATGTCGGTGTGTTTGAAGTACACAGTATGGGTCAAACTGCAGTTTGTCTACCTCAACATGCACCTAAGCTGCATGGGTTTCTATGCTTTATTCAGAAAAACAAATTTCATCAAGAATTATTGTCTTGATGTGGAGACCTCAGTCACTCTTGATGTTTTCAGACCAAAAACAAAGCAAAATTTCTCTGCACACCATTTTCACAAATTTCACCCCAGGGACCATTTGTGCAGTCTGTTTTGTTACCCCAAAATAGCCAACATGTACCGACTGTGCAGACGTTAGGAGTAAAGCTAGCTAGAAACAGACATTTGACTGTGTTTGTGGAGTTTGTGTGTGTGCTTATGCTCTGCCCAGCCTCCGACTGGTCACAGAACTCACCAGGAACTCCAATCATTTCTATTTATCTTTTCTCTCCCTTTCTCTCATTTTATCTCTTGGCTCTCTATGTTTATAAAGCAAAATTAAAACATTTTCAACTCATGTTTATGCACTGCTTCTAAAAATTGCCTCACGTTCTGTCACGTTTCATGGTTGTTTAAACCAGGGGAGCGGTATACGACAATAAATCAGTCCACTCTGGTTCTTTACAACATGCACTGGGCTCTGCCTGTGTGTGTGTGTGTGTGTGTGTGTGTGTGTGTGTGTGTGTGTGTGTGTGTGTGTGTGTGTGTGTGTGTGTGTGTGTGTGTGTGTGTGTGTGTGTGCAAGCATCGTGCTGCTTGCAAGTCTCTTGTCCTACTGGCCTTTAAGATGATTACAGACAGTAATCCATTAATCCACGTACGCACACTCAGTTTCTTACACTACACACACCCATGCTCACTTAAAGCCATACAATGCACACAGTGTATGTCTGTGTCAGTCAGTGTAGTGAGACAAAGGCATATCCAAATATTGGCCTCATTGTTGACTTTACTGGCTCAAGACAATATTTTCTCATTTTGCCTGTGCTGCCAGGATGCTGTTGTTCCACTTCACATCTTTGGTATCTAAGTGTCTAAGTAGTTATAAATCCTTTGGTGTTGTGGGACAACACCAACACCAGATTCCTCTTTGTGTGTCTCTGTGTTTGTGTTTGTGTGGTACTGGATGACGGTTTTACGTGGTAGTTGTTGTTCAGTGGTTGCTCAGACTGCACTTACAGGTCTAATCATTACTGATAAAGATGGAGGAGGGTTACATGCATCAAATTATTTAAAATTAACAGCACTGGTAAGACTTATTTGATCTTTAATTCTTATGTGATTGTTTTAGTTGGTATTAATTCCCAGTTACCCTGCAGCCATCATCCCTGTGACCTTGTCTGACCTCAGTGTCTGGTCTGGGGGATTATTGCTGTATTTGTAGACCCTGGAGTCGACAGCCAACACCACAAAGCCATTTAAAACAATGTTGACCCAGGGCTTTACAGAATACATCTGTTTAATTTGCTAACAATATCAAGTATTTTTCCAGCCAGCCACACACACAGGGAGAAGCATGCAGGTCTCGTTGCTTCCTAACACAAAATTAAAGAAAACGTATGATTTTTCTGTTTTATGTGGAGGCCGCACACACACATTTATTTCCAATCCCACGGATAAGAAACGTCAGCTTTAGACCTAAATTTCTCTTAGTCCTGCAAAAACTACAATGACGATCGATTACTTAAAGACATTTGTAGAAAATTTGTACTGGTAATGGATTACTGTTCAGATAATTTGACTATACAAAACAGGAATGGCTTTAAGTATCTTATTTGTGCGAGATTATTAACACATTTCCCTTTGCTCCTGACATATAGACCAACATTTCTGGGAAGTTTTCTTAAACAAAACTGATTACATTATGATGAATAATATTCTTTTAAGATATGATTTATTGTTGTGATGTTCACACTTGAAGACGATATGGTCTTTTTCTTTATATTTTGATAATTGGAAATCTATTTTTTATCTCATTAACAACAGAAGAGCAACATTATTGCCAGGCACCATGGCATCTACAGTATGTCACGGACTTATATTATTGGCAGCAAGCCTTTTGTAGCTCTATATAATCTGAATTATCCATGACTGGTAACATATGCAACAAATGGGAAAAGGTAAGTGAAATTTAAAGGAGTAAAGGTGATAGAGGTAAACCAACAGCTGCGTACGTTATTCCAGCAAATATATAATCCCTTTGGTCCATCTTGCAATGTATAAATTAAGTCAGTCTTTCCATCCCATGCATCCTTTTGATGATTACAAGGATCAGTCTGTAACCATTTGTGCTTGAGTGATTATTTTTTGGTTTTTTGGCTTTTTTTTGCTACTTCTGCTGCAGTAAATACTTTCAGGAGGTATCTCATTTCCTGTTATTCCTTCTGGCAGGTCCCCCAAGTAGAATGACTCGCATCTCAATTGGATCTGCAGCCCAAAAATAAGACGTTTTGCTCCTTTTGTGGGAGAAAACTGCCTCTGTTCAGTTTATGAAACATTTTCCAAACCTGCCGTTTCAAAAGTGCATTATGTTACTCGTATCTCAGTTGGTTATTGCTTTCATTTACTCTCCAAATCATTCCTACACAGTGTAGTATGACTTACCTTCACCGTCTCAAAATGTTGCTTATGAGATTCCAACGTTGAGTACTGTCTCAAGGATTTTAATGAGTCGTGTGTATTTCTGAGGTGAGCTCACTGTTCCTTGCGTTTATCAGCTATTCTTTGACACATAACTGGATGTGACAGCACAGAAATACAGAGCAAGTTCCCTTCTAGTGACTCAAAATTAATTGTGTCTGAGTTGGTCGTCTAGAACTTGACAGACAGGGAAGTCTGTCCTCTGTGGCTGTTGCAGTGTTCCCTTAATAGACTATGACAGCCAATACACACACACATTCACACACACCTTACATGCTGACAGCCTCCGCTCATTTCAAATCTATATATAATCCCTGGTGTTTCTCTTCTGATCTTTCTTCTGACTCCGTCACTACTTCCCACCATTTCTACTCTGCTTATATTCTCTCTTTGTCAAAGTATGTTTTGATGAGGCAGATGAAATATCCTGGCAGACTGGGGAAGAGGGCTCTTAGGGTGCGCTTTCTGGCCCCGGTGAGGAAGAGAAGGGCAGGAGGAAGGGACGGATGGAGGGAACTGAGAATCAGAGGAGAGAGGAGGTCAAGAGGGAGCAAGGAGCGGGTGGGAGAATTGGAAGGTGTCCCTATTTTTGAACCATTTATTGATTTCAATACCTGTATTCAGTTTGCCTCCATTCCCACTTGGCATTCTTCACTGTTACAACAATCATATTATCCTAGCATGATTGTCATATGTACTGTCTAATGTTGCAAATTACCTCTTAAAGGTCCTTACAGTGAACCCCCTTACATGTGGCTGTGTAAATGATTTATATCACAATATGACAGAGTTTTGTTCTTCTGTTAGTGCCATTACATGCACAACAGACACAAATATATGTGAACCTGTCTCTTCTAGATCAAGTACATTTGCTCTTTTTGTGGGGAGCACCTGATAATTCTCTCTATCACGACACATAAACCCATTATATTGTAAAGGTGCCTTTTAGGTCGTACTTTTATCGCGTGTCACACTGTGACAAGATGAGTTATGTGATTAGTCTATTAATAAAAAGGTTAAATCCTGGTCACAATCTGTGTCAGACTGTACGATATATCATTTTGAAGCAAGTGAGACTGTGTGATGAATGTGTGGTGAATTGTAGGACTACAATGTAAATAGAAAAACGTATATCAGAGCAGAGGTGCTTCATCAGCTCGCATCATCCATTTAAGCAATCTTACGTTTTGAAAATGCAGCAAAACAGTAACCAAGCTTTGGCCATCGTGGTGACACTTACACATCCGTAAACCTCAAAAGAAGAAGGGTGTGTGCCTGTGTGTGCATGTCTGCTTTTTTCTTCCCCCTCACACACTAAATTTTATTCAAAAAATGGGGCCTAAGGAATTGTTACAGCAGCCAGTGTATTTTTGCATCATTGCTTGTCGTATTCAATTAGTTGCCAGACCCCCAAATTAGCTGCTGGTGGACGTGTTCTTAAGTGCATCTTGGTCCACTTGGTCTCTGAAAGGAGGATATTTGTCAGTAGCATGTCTTTTGTGTTGAATTGAAACACATCACTCTTAGAACAGTCTTAGTACAGTCTGGTAGGCTTTCCAGTGCATGCCTGCCACTGTATGTGGTACATGTTGGCGATGTAAACCCATGCCACATTTACTCTCCACCCCACCTTGTGGTGACACAATTCATATTGCCGATTATCCTGTACAGTATTTGTCTCAGTGTAGACCCACATTCTCGTTTTGATTTCTCGTTAGTTTGGTGACTTGGGTGCAGCAGACCAGTTCCCTGTTGAATACACTGCATATCCATCACAAGTGTATGTTGAATGTAATATGTCTGCACGACCTATACATAGACATAAATACAGTATATAGGTCAGTACAGGAGTATCAGCTGTGTACTTTTTGTGTTTTGACCTAGTTCATAGGTGGTTCACAAACAGCTATTTCCTCTTGATCTGATACCAAAGGAAACATGATTAACAAGAAGACTGGTTGACTAAGTTTTTAGTTTTTTTTCTATTCTGGCCAAAATACTGTGAAAAATATTAGAAGTTGCACTTCAAATATAGATTTTTATAGTGACGTACCATGTATTAGATAACTGTAATTAAAACAAAAACATAAAACAAAATAACCCCAGATACACATAGCTCATTGAGCTATGTGTATTTTTTTTTTATAGCCCAAAAAGCCTTCATTCTTATGCATTCAGATATGACATACATTTTTCTAACCATTGGACTCATCAGTAGTTAATGTTTAAGTAGAACTCCTCCCTCTCTTTCCCTCAGTTTGTCTTACTTCATGCCCTGCTTTCCCTCCTACCCTCACCCTTCACTTCCCGATTGTGTCGAGGTCTGGGCGCAATCACTGGGCAAAATGTGTAATATGATATGCTAACTGACCTAGATAGCACCCCTCTTCTACATGTGCTATCAGTTCTCACCCTCAGTTCTGGTACAGCTGTCCGATATGGCTTTCTGAGGAGCACTCGCATTCTTAAATCATCACGGAAAAATATATACTTTTATACATGCTGCTGCTAAAGCCTCTTTGTGTCAACACCTTGCCACTGTAGTTGATTTGTGTTAATCATTGAAGAAAAAGTTCAAGTTCTAGATAAGAGTTGGGCAGAACCAACAATAATACCAAGCAGGGTGAATTGACACCAAACTGTAGCCAAATCAGTGTTAATGATTCGTGACCAACGTTTCATAACATTTATTCTTTCTTATCCTTTTTCGTTCTTTGAGGAATTTCTGGAATGCCATAGAGGTTAGATAGGCGTAGCCCAGGAAATATAATACAGTTTAAAATTAAACTCTTTTAGGAATTTGGGACTACTGAGGTACATAACAAATCAGTCGCTCTTAGTGTGGAATTACATTGTCTTATTTACTGTATGCTTGGCTCAAACTTGTCATACAATGTCATAAAAATATCAATGTTCACAGCCACTTTTCGGAACTGTGGTCCACTGTAGACAAAATACATTGGATGTTTTTATCTTAAGTACTTTACAGTTTGATCTTTCAAAGTAAAAGGAACAGCACATTATCTTGCTCTCACTCAGGCTCCTGATCAGGCAAGTGCTTCCAAGAATTTAAAATACTAATTACGTCCACCAAAGGGGTTATGTCTTCACCTGTGTCTGTTTGTTGGTTTGTTTGTTTCTTTGTCAACAGGATTATCCCTCGGTGGAGGGATGGGGCATGGGTCGGGGAAGAATCCATTAAATTTTGGAGCAGATCTGGATCATTTACTATGACTTTGAATTTTTTTTCTCTGAGGTCTGGTGTATGCTGTTTGACATTGACTTTTGTGGAGGTATGCACCAAAGTCTCGTTTTGTAGGTATGCACTCTACAAAACTCGAGTGCTACTCTAGTTTTGTAAGTGCAGTCGTTTTTCCTTGGCATGTTTTGCTAAACAAGAGCCATATTGTCTTGAATTGAAGAACCAATAGATCTTGCTGGGGGCACGAGCCGTTGTGTGTTTTTTTTTTTCCTTTTGTATAATATTGACATTAACTCACGAATTCATTCCATATCTGACGTGCGTTCATTATTCAAATACTCCTCAGTATAATCTGTGATTCTTGAATTTAGGTTGAGGCTACAGATGCTGTTTTAGTGAGCACCATGACACTAAGACTCTCAGGCTAAGATGCTTTAATGGCAAAAACCACACAAATCTTGTCTATTGTTCCCTGCATGTAGTTAGCAAACATCTCTACAAGCCATGATGCACATCTTAAAATGACTTTCTGTTATGTTTTCCCATATGAAACAAGCTCATCTTGTCCTGGTCTAAACAAAGTGTTGCTATAGAATGGAATTGGTTTGCGTAGATGCTTTGATTTAGCTTATAGCTGGAGTAAAATGTTTAATTTGGCTAGAACTACTTTTCTGTCACTTGGGCTGTAGTGTCTTTGTTGATATACTTGGTCTTTATTGCTTCTCTTTGTGAGTGAACCCAGGACATCATAGTATAATTTATTTTGAAGCATTTTTCTCTGAAGCAACATTCAGTTTCACAACAAATATGATTAGGCATCAATCAAATGGTAGATAAAGCCCATTTTTATTAGGCTTCCCTTTTTAGTTCTTGGTAAAAGCTTTTGTACTCTCCAGTATGACATTTACTCTGAATTTGATCTGAAAGAAGTTGATCTGAAGTCCGGTCCCATTGGAAATGCACTGGGTTGACGCACAGAAACGTTATGAGGACGAAAGGAACAACCCAGTTTCCTTGAGAGTGATGTGTGAGTGTTGTGTTCAGTAGTGATTATCAGTGTTATTTATAGGCCATGAATGACCAGTGTCATCACACATACAGTGTAGACACAGATATAACGGCACATTTAAAATTCCCTCTTTATACCTCGAAAGCCCTGTCCCTGCTTTCTCTATTCTTTTTGTGTTTGTTCCTGTTTTGTTTGTGTTTGCATTTTTCCCATCGTAACCTGCTTCCTCGCTTTCACTCTCTCTGTGATAAGCTTGTCATGACTCGCTGTCACCGCGTCTCTCATCCCTTTTTGGTTGATAATGTATTAAACTCTCTCAAAGTTTTTTGATAGGCTGCCATTACAAAAGGCTCATGGGGATGATATAAAATACACAGTTGTGTGTGTCTGTGTGTTGCTGTGCTAATGTGCATCTTGTGCGTACATTTATGCCTGTGTGTGTGCGTACACGCCATTACACAGCAGACTGGGTCGGCTGTAATAACTGCTGAGTTTATAGTCACTACTGAGTGGACCAAAAAAATCATTCTGCCCTCCCACTTTCTGCCTCATGATTGGCTCACAGTACCCATTCCCCCTTTATGATTGGCTCCCAACTTCAGCCCCTCCCATCCCATTGGTCCTCCAGGGGTTGTTGCCTGGTTACATCAGAAGCTCATATATTTGAGCAGGGCTCTGGATGTTTACTGCAGCACTTTTACAGACAGAGTGCAGAGTGAGACAACCTCACTCACTCACTCACTCACTCACACACACACACACACACTCACACACACACACACACACACACACACACAGACTCGCACACTCATTCAAGAGCGCAAACATTCAGACGATACCTCTGAATGCACCTAGGCAATACCCTGGCCCTGCTGCTAGCCCTTCTGGTACTGACGCTGACTCCTCAGAGTGCTCGACTGGGATAACCTTCACACTGGAAACAAGGCCGACCTGCAGACGTAACTGATACTGAAAGAGACGAAATCTGAACAGAGGAGAGACTGAGATTTTAGAAAGATCAAGCTTAACAACTGGATAGTGCTCCTCCAGGAGATGTGTCAAGTTATCAACGGGAAAAAAGAACAAAACGGCAGAAATCGTGCCGAGTTCGGTTAAAAGTCAAGCTGACTTCTCTGCTGGATGTTCGAAAAATAAAAAGAGACTGGACTTAAATAACCTGCGTGTTGGCTTGCTGACTGCACTGTGCAAGAAGGAAAAAGTGGCACATCAGAGCAACTGACAGAAACATCTTGCCAGACATAAAGAGACAGCCCTCATCCTGAAATAACTACGGGCTGGATCCAATAACATAAAAAACCCACAACAAAACAAAAAGGACAGATCACAGCGAGAGAAAACACAGCTGGAAAAATGAGAATGGCCTGTGACATTCTGCTGCAGAGGTAAACATCAGGGTTATGTAACTCCTTTAGTCTGACTGGAAAAAATTATTGGATGGATGAATGAATGGTTGGCAGAGAAAAAAAAATATGTAGTTGGGTGATAGATGAATGACAGAATAAATGAGCAATGGTGGGAGAAAGAGGTGCATGGGGAAGAAAACTCAGAGAGCAACAAACTGGATGAATTAAGTTGAGTGATTAATGAAAAAATAGAAAAGGAAAGCCAGAAGAATGGATGAACTTGTGAATGGTGGATTGAATTAGGGGAAACCTTCATGCTGAGAGATTTAAAGCCTTCTGCATTTTTTATTATGAATGGAAGAATGGAGGGAAATGAGGTTGGATTGTGTGTCTTGCTCATTTCTTTTTAACCAGGGACACATGAAAGAGAGGAGAGACACAAGATGAAGGTGCCTGTATTTTCTTTCACAGGAATAGAAATAGAGCAGGAGAAGACGAAGGGGTCATGGAATTACTTAACAGCTGATATTATGTTATGCAATCTAAGTATAAAGAAACCAGGAGGTGACTGAGGATGTGTCAGCATTTTGATGCGGAGGGGAAGAAAATGAGGGCTTCACTAATCAAATCCAAATGCACCTCCTAGTATATAGATGCATTCATAAATCGAAAATTGGCAGTTCCTTTCCATTCTTAACGTTACTGGGTACAGAAACTCTCAGTTATCAATTTAAGAGCAATGTATTAAAAATATTTGTTCAGTATATGTCAGTTAGAGAAGGGATGAGGAAAGAAGGTGTATCATTTCCATTGTTGTTTCTGCCATGGTGACGCTGGAGTAGAGCTGTAACAATTGGCCAAATAATTGATTAGTTGTCTGACAGAAAATTAATCAGGAACAATTATACCATTGATTACCAATTTAAGTCCTTTATCATGAAAAAAAAACTTCAGCAATTTGCGATTTGACAGATGTGATGATTTGCTTATCTCCTGTTTTTTACACGATGGTTATGTAGTTGACTAAAAATGGAATAGAACTGAAATGAAGCACCTATTTTGATCATCAGTTAATTGTTTCAGCCTTTTTTCAAGCAAAAAGTTCAAATCTTCTGTGGTTCCAGCTGCTCAAATGTGAAGATTTACTGTAGTAAAATATCATATATTGGATTTTGGACTGTTGGTCGGACAGGACATTCTGACATGCCATCTTGTTGCTCTAGGAAATAGTAATGAGCTTTCTTTATTATATTATGACATTTTACAGACAAAACAATTATTCCATTAATTGAGAAAATAATTGTTGGATTAACCAATAATGAAAGTAATCATTAGTTGCAGGACTTAAGTAGAATATTTTTGGGTTTGGGGCTTGGTTTGACATTCCCATGTACTGGGAAGATGTGATGGACGTTTTTAGCATTTTCTGACATTTTGTCGACTAAACTTTTAATTACTGAATCAAAATAATGATTCACTGATCAATTGTTAATGATAAAAATCTTTACTTGCAGCCCTAATCCGGATTTTGTTGTGGGAATGTCTGTAACTTTTATCATTATGACAAGAACTTTATGTGATGCCAGGATCTGTAATATCTTTTGCACACACGTTTATTATATAGCTCATCTAGTTATACACATACTCAACCTGTTCTGGACAATATAAGATATCAGCAGTGTTGCATCATCTCCTCATGACTCTGAAAGAGTAGTGATGAATTAAAGGGGGGTTGAGGGGGTAGAGAAGGGTCTGCGGAAGATTTGTTGGGTCACTTAAACAAAATAGATCATTAAACGTCGGTGGAATAATTGAGAGCAAACAAATGAAGGAATGCTGCATTGGTCATTTATACTCCCAGGTGCAAAGCAGCTGATGGAAAAAACCAATGAGAAGTATCCAGGCAGAAAACTAAACACAGATCTCAAATCTTTGACCTGCTTTGTGTTCAAGCTGTGGATGGTTTGAATGCAAACATCTGTTTAAAGAGCCTGTGAGAGTTTCTTGGCCCTGGCATGAAGGACTATAAATGTCTACTGTTTCAGAGGCAGCAAGAAGGGCTGTTTATGATATATAAGATGATGCTTATAATTCTCTGTGTGCTTGTGTGAGCATTTCTATGAATTGCAGTGGGTTTCTGTGTTGTTGTTGTTGTGTGTGTGTGTGTGTGTGTGTGTGTGTGTGTGTGTGTGTGTGTGTGTGTGTGTGTGTGTGTGTGTGTGTGTGTGTGTGTGTTTTTATGTGGATGCGTGCACTGCAGTAGTCTGTACCTCCCAGCCAGAACAGAACAGAGCAGAGTCAGGTTTGCTGACAACAGCACCTCCGTGGAATTGCAACTAACCTCAAACTCACCTTACACACATTCAGACACACACACACACACACACACACACACACACACACACACAATGCATACTCTCTGTCGGTTTCCTTATATTGAGCCATTAGAATAATTGGAATGTAAGAACACCCTTGATTCGTTTTTCTGCTCTCTTTTCATTTTGTGTTTTTAATGCAGCAGACAAAATGCAGTCATTGTGAGGTTTTTTTTTTTTGTTTAGTCATTTAGTCAGCTGAGACAAGGCTACTGATACACAGCACGACGTTTCAGCTCTGCAGTATTACTCTTAGCTGTGTGAAACTGATATTCTTGTCCTACATTTGTGATCTGCAGAGAGTACTACCATCTGTTTAGGTCAGTTAATATCATTATTTTATCTGATAATACATATAATTATTATTATTTTATCTTATAAAACAGTGGCATAAAAAGTTTGGGCACCCCTGGTCAAAATTTCTGTTACTGCAAATAGTTAAGTGAGTAGAAGATGAACTGATCTCCAAAAGGCATAATGTTAAAGGTGAAAGATGCTTTCAACATTTAAACAAGATTAGTTTTTTTTTTTTTTTTTTTTGTACAATTTTAGAGTGAAAAGAGAGAGAAAGAGAGAGCACCATACAAAAGTTTGGGCACGCCAAGAGATTTGAGCTCTCAGATAACTTTTTACCAATGTCTCAGACCTTAATTGGCTTGTTACGGCTATGGCTTGTTCACAGTTATCGTTAGGAAAGGCCAAGTGATGTAAATTTCAAAGCTTTGTAAATACTCTTGACTCCTCAAACCTTGTCCCAACAATCAGCAGCCTAGGGCTCCTCCAAGCACCTCAAGAATGCAAGCTGAAGGTTTTGCCAGGGCCCTCACAGTCCGCCGACCTATCATCACCTAACATCATTGAAAATCTGTGGATAGACCTCAAAAGAGCAGTGCTTGCAAGACAACCAAAGAATCTCACAGAAGTAGAAGCATTTTGAAGGAAGAATTGGCAAAGGGGGTGTTATTAAGTACTGACCATGCAGGGTTCTCAAAGTTTTGTTTGGGCCCTATTCCTTTTTTGTTATTTCGAAACTGTAGAAGATGGAAATAAAAAAGTAATCTTGCTTAAAATATTAAAGAAATGTGTGATCTTTAACTTCATGTCTTTTGGAAATCAGTTCAAATTTTAACCAGGGGTACCCAAACTTTTTCATGCCACTGTGCGTATGTATGTATGAAATGAAATCACAAGTGCATTGTTCAGCCCTCAGGAAATTCACAAATGTCTCCAGTTACCTGCTGCTGCAGAGATTTTCACTGCTGTGATCATGAATCATGACGAGGGATCTGGTCAGAAGACAGCAGATTAGTCTGGCGTGATCTGGGTGAATCCGGCAAGCACCTCAGATGCTTTTACGACGTACAGTAGTTGATAAAGTTGTTAATGACATCAAAATAGCAAACTAATAATGACTAACATGTTTTGATCTTATTTCACAGATAAATCAAATCAAGTCAAAAGGTAGTTCTAGATGTTTGTTAGTATGGGGCAGGTGGAATGTGGCATCAGTCATCAGTCAGTCATGACATTATAAAAAGCTAAGTAGCTGTCTACTTGATTCACTATCAAAGAGGCCACAGCACTACTGCTAACATACTGTTAGCTAAAGGTATGATTACTTAAGACAGTATCAAGGTCTTCTCTCTGTCTTTGGCTACTGCTTCCACGGTGCTTGTAGGGCAGGAGCTAATCTAATCTGACCTACTTGGAGAAGTTTTGAAAGCCAAGCCTTTATACGCCAACTAGTGCTCCCTTGGCACCCTTGTATGTGTGATAGCTTTAGGCCAAAAGAACAGCAGAAATAAATTCGAAACCTTTATATGTCGTAAAGTGGTTTGGAGAGACACTGTCGTTGATTATTTAAAAAAAACCAAAAAAACATGCATACTGTTAGCTGCAATATAATGGCAACATATGCATCCAACATGGATTTTCATTGAAATTAGCAGTCTTCAGTTTATATGTTATGTGTTGTCATATTACAATTTTTAGAAAAAGTAATGTTGGTTGTAACATTAAATATTTTTAAAACAGAATGGAAGCATGGCCCTTTTAGCCAACTTATGTTGAACGCTAATTAATGGTGTGTGAGATAGCATGTCATTCTCCTAAAAAGACACACGCCACACTGTTCCCTTCTGTCCTAATGGTGTGAAGCATGTTTGTTAGAATGACAGCTGTGCTGCTTGATCACTAAAGGAAAACTGCAAGAAACTTTCTATCCTGATACATAATCCAAACCTCTTAAGAACCACTCTCTACTACATCAGGGACCAAGATTTCTCTGGGATCCTGTTTACCCTTTATAGTGTCCTAGCCAGGGAAGAAATACCCTAAAGGGTTCTCTAAAGGGTGTCTGGTCCTTTAGGGCACAACTGACACTGACAGAAATGTTATCTTCACTGCTTAGGGAGCTTGAGGAGGGCAAGAACCTCCCAAAGGAGCCGACGACGGTTTTAGTTCAAGTCCTCAGCGGCAAAATGGTGTAAGATCAGATATTATCTCTGCTACTTAAGGCCCATGTAGGTTATGTAACGTCTGTGAGGGTCCTGTCAAGCATCTATTGTTAGCGATGCAGCTGCCCAGCGTGGTCCCTTGTTGTAGAACTCAGCAGGAGAGCCTGCTGTCAGATGTTATCTGTGCCTTCAAACGGACAGTCTCTGCTGTAGGGAGCCTGCAGGGTGTTACTGTTTAAAGGACAAGGGATCTAATGTAAACTCAGTCCAGATAATAACTGATTCAAAAATATATGAGATGTTGGAGCGAGAGAAACAAAATACCGTAGATGCTATCACAACAAGTCCAAGTTAATCAACTGGGGAGGGCAAGAGAACAAACAAGTGTTTTTTGTTTTGTTTTTTTCAGTTACTATATCTGTTTTCACATTTCATTACTCCTCCTCCCTCACAACCACTGTTTTTTGGAAACATTTTGGCAGGCTTATTGTGTTTTTGTCTCTGCAACACTGGCAACTCTCTGTCTCTTTTTTTCTATCTCTACGTCACACGCGCGAGCATGATTAAGGTAACGGCATCAGAACGGGACTGTGAGATGTTCGTTACGTTCAAGGTCAGTAAGAAGCAAGGAAGGGGGAGGAGAGGAGATTAAAGAGGAAAGAGACTTGAGGAAGGAAGATAGAGAATGTAGAACTTGAGAAAAAGTTAAGCAAAGGGTAGAGACTATTTGAATATGAAAAATGGTTTTTGTATAAAGTGTGATGGGGTGGAATTAGAGAAAGGGAAAGATGGCATAAGGGAAGAAGAACAGGTTAAAGACGTAGGTGAGAATAATAAAGTGATAAGTAAATGGAGAGAAAAAACTGAGTAGAACGGGAGTATTTATGTAGAGAGCAAATCAAATTTAGAAAAGAAATCATAATGGAAGGAAAGGACCCTGATGAGGAGAGAAAGGAGGGTAGAAAAGAGTTGAGAAGCAGTTGAAGGAAGAGGGCAAGAATAGCAAGAATCAAGAGAAGGAATTAGAAGAAAAGATGGATGAAGAAGAATAATAAAGACGGAGGGCATTATCGTTTCCCATCTGCCATTAATAATTTAGTCTGTATTGATCTACCTGAAGAATTCTTGCTGCGTTAGGAGTGTGTGAGTGTGTGTTTATGTCTGCCAACACACACACAAAGCTTGCAAAATCTCTGCTTCTGTTTTTCTCATTAGATGAGTTTGACCGCCTGAGTCCACAAACAAACACGTACTTGTACTTCCATCTTTGTGAGGACACTCATTGACATAATGCATTCCATAGCCCCTTACCCTAATCTTAACCATCACAACTAAATGCCTAAACCTAACCTAAACCTAATTCTATCCTTGTGTGTGTGAGAGTGAGTGAGTGAGTGATGCATTCCTGCATTTCTTGTGACTGTCATTTGGCAAGAGATCTTGCAGTAAAAACATGAACTAATCACTGTAACTTCTTTTTCTCTACTACTCAGCGCTTGAGCTTCGCTTTGTCTCTCCAACAAACAGTATACAAAGATGCATTCATGTTTAACATTGTTATTTTCATTCTTTTTCCCTGTTTTGGCTCTTGCTGCCCAACACCAACACCCTCCAAGGTCATTTCATGTCAGTATGAGAAGGGAGTCGAGGAGTACATGTTGTTCTAACCATGTTGTCCTTTTCCCCTCTCTCTCTGCAGCTCCCACCTCTCCCCTATATCCATCCTGCCTGCTGACTCTGCTGAGTAAGTCCACACACACACACACACACACACACACACAACCAGTAATTTTATCCACTCACAATAACATACGTAGGCACTTCTTTATGTACAGACACTCATACATGCACCTAAAATTTTAGCTTCCTAAGAATCTAGTCTGACAAATCCATTTTTTGCAACTAAAAAAAATCTCAAAGCAAGCAGTATTATCCTGCAGTTTTTATTAAGAGAATAGAATAGAAAAACTGCAAATAAGGGGTAAAAGAGAGACTTAGGTCAGCTGAACTGTAAAGAGGGAGGAAAGGACCATATGCTCAAGAGGCTGGTAAAATAACGGGAAGGAAGAGAGAAGAAGTGCAGGCAGCGCTGAGAAGAGTCGAGTTGAGAGAAAGGTAAGAGGCGAATAGGAAGTAATGAGGAGGAAAGGTGACCTTGTTTTTTGATTATGAAGCTGAAGGGTTTTTCATGGCTTGGTCCTTTCCCGGCCCCCAGGACATGAACTCAGCAATCACATGACTTTCAGGCCTCTGCCTCTTCAGTGCATGACATGCAGACAGCATTAAATCATTTTCTATGGTGCGGCGCATTTATCTGAGTGAGCTGACCTGAAGACTTGAGGGCACCAACAGAAGCATGTACACATGGAAACTGTAATTCAGTGGTCTAATGCATCAACAGCAAGAGAGAACAAAATGGCTGCAAATTGTCTCATCAAAGTAGTCACATACTCACTTTCATCTATTTGCATCTGTTGACATCAACATATTATTGCGCTGCAACTGTTTTTATTATAGATTGTTCTGCTCGTTATTTTTGGTCTCTCAGATGCCAGAAAAAAGTGAAAAATGCTCATCAAGGTTTTTTTAAAGCCAATGCGACATCTTCAGATTGTTTGTTTTGTCCGGTCAACAATTCAACACCTTAAGATATTCAGTTTATTGTCGCATAAGGGGCTAATCCTCACACTTTTAGGGAATTTTTGATAGTTTTGCTTAAAAAAAACCACTTAAATAATGGATCACATAATAAAATAATATTCTGCTGATCAACTGATTGATCAACATGCCAAGAATAGCCTATTTGATTTACCTTTGTATGTGTACAAATTAAATTTGTAAATTTATTAGTCAGATTTCATTTAAACAAAACCCTGTGCAAGAAGAAAATTCAAAGCAGACAATTAGATAAACGGTTTAGAGCTGAAACAATTAGTTTATAAGTTGACAGGAAAATGTTCTGTAACTATTCTGAGTTGATCATTTCAGTGACTTTTCAATCAAAAATAGTGAAAAAATACCAGACGTTCTCTGGGTTCAGGTTCCAAAATAAGAGGATTTTGGCGAATGGACTGCACTTATAAAGCACTTTTCTAGTCTTATCGACCACTCAAAGCGCTTTACACTTCTGCCACATTCACCAATTCACACACACATTCACACAGCGCTTTTCTATACAAACAGGACTTTCTATACACACATTCACACACTGATGATACATCGATTCAGTATCTTGCCCAAGGACACTTCGACATTCAGGCTGGAGGAGCCAGGGATCGAACAACTGGCCTTCATTTCTACTTCCTGAGCCACAGCTGCCCCCTTTTGTTTATCCTATATCATTGTAAACTGATTATCCTCAGGTTTGTGATTGTTGATCGATTAATCGAAGAAATAAAGACAGAATAATAAATAAAAAAAATAATTTTTAACTGCAGCTCTTGTAAGACTTTTACAAATGGATGGACAGACTGATAGATAACACAGAAAAGAATAAAACAAACAAACTGTACAAATTTTAACAGGTAATATTGTGGATGAGGGCCTCAATTGGTTTGCTTTTGTTTTAAACCGTTTTTAATGTGTACTGTACAGGAGGTTGAAAGTAAGTGCTTATATTTTTTCACCTGATTTGCTTTAACACCCTGCTATTCAGTCATTTAATAGCAGGGTGTTATGCTACCATGAATACTAGTTTTCCTGGCTAGTATAGGAAAAGGTGTTCCTTGAGTTTCATTCACCAGATGTATGACTGTCTTCTAGGTGTCATGCGAGTACATTAACTGTTTGCACATTTCCAGGAGTGCATTAGATGGCTGCGAGGGCCTTGGTTGCCTAGACAGTCTTGTGTCTCTGAGTGTAATTAACGTCTTCTCTTTCCTCTGGCTACCAAGATGGTTTCAAAAATGTAGACGACAGTTGCAAAAACAGATGGTGCTTTTCTGGGCAGTGTGTGTGTGAGTTTTTTTGAGTATGTGTGGCTGTGTGTGTGTATGTGTGTGATGGATAGTTATTGTTAGGGGAGCTTCTTTCAGTGAGAGTCAGAGTTGCTGCTGCAGGCGAAAGTGGGCCTGTGGTCCAGGGAGATGTGTGTGCACAAAGGTGTGTGTTTGGCTGATATAGCCACAACTCACACACATTTATTTGACCCGTGCCCAGCACCTTTATGAGGTTTTGCCTTAAATGGACATAGATGTGAAACCAAAACAAAGTTATGATCCAGCTCCAAGTCTTACATTTAAAAACTTGTAACTTTGTTGCCAGGAATACATGGTGGTCACACACACGCACACGCACACACACACACACACACACACACACACGCACACACACGTGGTCCAGTTAATAAAGCAAGCTAAATAAAATCTTACCAGAGCCTGTGGATCAGCAGTTGCATGTCAGTGCAGATGTCAGACAATGAATGCTGTTGTTACCTTTTACAAGCTGTAATTATCTCTTCCCTCTTCTCCCCAGCTCTAGATTAAGCATTATTCATCCTTTTAGAGCAGGACCAGGTTATACAATAGAATAGAATGGAAAATATACCATTTCAGTGATTATTAGGCTCTCAAAATATTTGATAGAGACATTTACTAAAGGTTAATAATCTACCTGTATAAACTTCATTGCCAGATATATTCCTGTATTTGGTAAGGTGCTAATCACATCAGTTTGTCCTTTAAAGCTACAGCCGTTTGTTTGTTAAGTGATTAGTAGAGGTCTTCCAATTCATTAATAGAGGTTGATGACTGGCAGGACTAGGGGAGGTGGATTACATGCGGCTCCAGAGATGAAGGTTTTAACCTGCACATCATTACTAGCTACTGCTAAACCTTACTCTGAAATCAGAGATCTTAATTAAATGGGTGAGAGATCCACTAAGTTCATTGGATTCACTATAACTGAACAGAAGAGCACGTAAATTAATCTATTAATGTAGAGACAATTGAAGACAATTGAGAGAATTAAACATTATTGAAATTATGTAAATCATTACGGTGATCAGTTTTCGTTCTGATCATTAGGAGGAAATTGGATTGTTTTAGGGATTTCTAAATAACTCCAGTGTAAATTTATGTAGCTGTGGGAATTTGTCGTATACTTTTATAGTAATATATTTTTAGTTTTGGATAAACTACTATATGTTTTGTTTTGTTCCCAAATATGGTTACAGTGCAGGTTACAGTTAAAAAAAATGCAAACTACTTGCACAAAATATTCATTTAATAGCATTATTTCAGGAGGCAGGTGGTACTTTGGTGGTGCTATATTTTATTCTACAAGGGCAGAAATTAGTTATCATTTCTCAGCACTGAATACTCCATTTAGTTTAAGCTTTGGGCTTTGCATAATTGCTGAATTATATTTTCAATCTGGTTATCAGAATGGTTTTATAGACTTTGACATTATTTAGTTTATATCTATCATATATACACTAGTTTAAAGGCACCCGACATCACTGGGGCTTGAATTATCTGCATCGCCCAGCCTCATGCTTGCAGGCACTCAAAATGAGTCCAAAACCGAAGTTTACTCTGGAGGTTGTTAATTTATGTGGATTTACTTGGATGTCTTTTATTAGCGGCGGTGTGAATTTTCCTGCACACAGTTGCACACAGTTTCAAGGCTTCATGTCCACTGAGGTCACCCCTATGAGCTAAATCAAGGTTTAGGTGTATTTTAAGGTGTCACAAAAACCTGTTAGCCTCCCTGTTTGTTTGTACAGAAGCTAGAATAGAGCACAAAAGCTAAAAACATGTTATGCTAAATACACTTTTTAGTCAGAACATAATTCATCTTCACACACCACACAGAGTAAAAAAAAATACAAATACACATGGGAATCTTGGTAAAATTACTAAAGTCGATGTATTTTTGTGTGTTTTTCAAGGATAATTCAGCGAACCATCAGGGCTGCAGTGGAGCAGCACTTCTTTGAGCTGAAAACCTCCATCGACCAAGACCTCAGCAACTACGAAAGCCAGGGGTGAGAGAGCACACACAGAGAAACATTGACACAGGAACAAACAATGCAATACAAACATACACAAAGATAAAAACCAAACGTACTTAAATCAAGTATAAGCACTTAACCACCAAATTTCTTACACACCTCTGGCAAAACTTTGTAGTTGCGCCTGCTGACAGAAACATGCGTTACACAGATTCATCAGGGGCTGAAAGGGGCATTGGATGACTTTAAAGAAACATATTTGACATAGCGAATGTTGTGTAAAAAAGTAGGTCGCCAACCAGCTGGCTGAGGTTACCAGTAAACACGTTGGCAGCAGTGATGTTAATAAGGAAATTGTATGTGTTGAGGGGAGCAGCTGTTCAGTGGTCATTTACCTCCAAGTCAAAATAAGATGTCGAGGACTTTGTGGGACATGACACGACACCATAAAGGTTTTACACTACACACTAAAATAGGCAGCTTTATCCTAACCTGCACAACTTTCATTATTTCATTAACTTTTTGAATGCTATTTTCCAGGGTGAATCCCAGCAAGCCTTCCGACGAGGGTTGCCATGGAGACGATGAGCAACAAACGGACCCTGAGGACAGTCCCTGCAACACAGTAGGGGAGACCCCACTTACACAGACTGAGCCATACATACAACAAAGCCAGATGAACACACAGGTCCGTACAGAAATTGAAAGTGAAGACCTTTGTAAACACACACACACACACAGACACAGACACCATGGAGATTTCCCTCAAAAAACACAAACAATAGACAGACCTAGACCAGTTGCTGTGTGGGCTGGCGGCATATTTCCCATAACTAACCTCCTTCCAGTCTCAGTATGTCGGTTCATTCCAAGGCAGAATGTTTGATATTATCAGCACAGTCCATCTTTGTTCTGCTCTGATTGCTACAATAGCTAGAATTCTACCAGGGTAGCGAGCAGGGACAACAACAGGCCTGTTGCACAGATACACACACTCAAACACACACAGATCAATGATTACAGGGATACACACAGGCAGTGTTTGGTTCTAACGAACATATAGTCATGAGGCCGGTGTATATTAGAAACTCTGTTGTGTGAAAGAGATGAAAAAAAATCTTTCCGAGGTTTAACCAGAGACGGTCTGCAGTGTCCATATTTTGTAACTTTACGAAATCAAACACTTCCCCAGGAGGTACATAGGTTTAAAAATGGGTGTACCAAATGCAGTGCCAATTCCTGACTCCACACTCTCAACATTGGGGTACATTTGTTAATGACCTGCTACCATGGTACAGGTTATGCAGGACACTATGTTGTCATCATCACTGAGGGAACACTGATTATTCAGAAATGGATGTAACTCCTTTGTAAAATGCAAAGACAAACATGTTGTTATCAAAAATGTTTGCTAATTAATTAGCCAACTGGCTTAATTAGGAAGAAAGACATTTTTCCTGCGAACATGATAAATCAAGGATAATCACTCGTAGAAACTTCGTATTTACTTCCCAGGTATCCCATATGGAGTAGAAGGTCCGATTAGATTTTGCTGAGCCTTGCTGCATTTCTTCTTGGTTGTTTTTTTTGGTTGTTTTTTTTTTTTTTTAAACTTCTGTTAGCATTCTTGATGACCAACTATTAAAGCATGGCAGGACAACTTAACTTATTATACCAATGTAGACAACATGTAAAACTGAAAATATGTTAAAGTTATGTAAAAATGCAGTTTTGTCTTTTGTCATGCAGATCCTTGCAAGACATAAGGCAAAGCACCTCTTGTCTTTTTCGGTGAGCGTCGCATACATTTTTAGTCTCAGTCGCAGTGGAAATCAGACCCCATACCCCCCAATGCTACTGCCCCCCTTTAGTGGCCTCAGTGGCTCTTGTCCCAAGAATCATTTTAGCGTCCAGAAAGCGGGAGAGAGATGAGGAGCAGCGGTCAACATGGCAGACAGAGTGCGATGTGTCCCGGGACTGATGAGAAACCTGTAATTTCTGTAAACAATAATCTGGGTCCGATCCTTTGTATAGATCAGTAAGAATGACAGCACACTTGAGCACCAAACTACAACACACACACACACACACACACACACCATCTCATTTCTTTGCATAACAGTAGTAGAACCAGTGTGACGTGACATGTGACATCATAGTGCTCCCTACTACAACCCATTCATTCATTGAGTCATGTGATAGCTGCCTCTTCATAACCACTCGCAGCATTTCTATTTTGACAAACTGGTGCAGGTAACTTCAGTTCAGTGAGCACATAAAACAACCTCCAGTGTGGATGCTTATGACTTTAACCCTTCAGTAACAGTATCAGTCAGACAATTAAAATGAAACCCAGCAGTATTGGGCAGGGTTAGGTAGATAGTTATAAAGGTTAGCAGTGGTGATGGTAAAACCCCTTCACCTTGACTTTGGGATTTTTTTACTCTATGTCGGAGCTCTGCACTGTAAAGGGGAAGAGAGATTAGACAGTCAGTAATGAGATTGTGTATATTTTTATGTAGAAATTACCTAATTTTTTCCTGAGCAATTTATGGATTTAAGTGTCATCCTTATGAGCAGAAATGAGTAGGAGTGCCACAGTTAACATTCATTCGCGCCATTTATTTGTGTTTAAGACCAACAACAAAAACCCCTTCATTGCTTGATATTCAAAGGGAAGTAAAACTACACACAGATAGTGTGTAGTTTCTAAGACCAGGAATGCACCTGTTTATGTTACAGTCCCAGTTCAACACAGTTTATAGTATCCCCATTTATGTCTCTTGCTCTGCTTTGCTAGTTTTTCTTTAAAACTGAGTAATTACCTTGTTTTCTTGTTTTCTAGAAAATTAGTTTTAAATTTTGGCTGCTGCTTTCTCCCAGGATTCACTGGACTCTGGCGCCACCCTGGAGGAGAGCTTGGGAATGGACCTGGATGGAGAGGCTGTCAGAGATGCTGAGAACAACATCAACACTGCCAGGTGAGCTATCGGATTTATAGATTGCATTCAAGCCTTCAGTGAATTTAGTTTTACCTCAAATCAACAAATAGGACGCAAATTTATCAGATCGAGATGCTATTTTATACTAGTAGTTCATCTTTCAAAAGAATTAAGAGTTTAAAAGATAAAGGAACATTGGAACACACTTAGACTTAATTTGGACGAGGTGATAGATGTGTGTTATATGTAGCCTGGTGAATCTCAGTGATGTGGAGAGAGAACTTTATTTCCCAGAGAGAATGAAATTCTTTTTCTTTAACGTGCAAACAAGGGGCAGTGATGCTGTCATGCACTGACCATTTTACACCTTGTGTTTATAAATCACTTTGACACGCTGTGTCGGCCAGAGCTCATTTTTATGCTGCATCTGAAACAGAGCTTTATTTTCCTCCATCTCTGTCACATGTAACACACATTAACTCACACTGCATGCTCGTGCAGTTTTAACACGTCATACATCATACCGCATCATGCCTCCAGCTTTGGATTGTTAACAAGCGTTTTAACAGATGTAGTCAAAGGAAGACTCCTAATAAGGTTGAAAGATTCTGACTAAAGTCCTTTGGAATCTCCAAATTATCATCATTAAATTGTTCTGGGTAAAGTTGGATCAAAAATGATTCAGATTTTTGCTCAGAGTCAAAGATTTCTAGGTGTGTGAGGGGATTTTTCTTGCTTTTAACAGCAAGTGTTCGCAGTGGGATGCTTATAGACTGCTCAGCACATGGGAAAAAAATGCTTTTCTAGACACATTTACAAAGTAATAACAAACAACTCAGTTGTAGATATCTGAACAAAACTATTGAAAAAGGTATGCCCCCTAAAAATCAGATTATGCGAAAATGCAGAGCTGAAGATTAATGTGCGTGTAACTGTATTCTGTTCACTACTTTTAATCATAATGATTATTCAAATACATCTTATGTTACTTAATTTGATTTTAGGCAGGAACATCAACCCTGTGACACCATGGAGCAGACTGACATCATAAGCTGTGTAAGTATCAATATGTGGGAATCTAACACAGTGTATGTCTATGATCTGTAAAAACATTTAGCAAAATATTGCCTCAAATTTCTGCTACACCATCTCTGTACCTACCGTACCTTCCTTCATTTTCCTTCTTTTGTTCCCTTCTAGTTAATTCATCTCTTCCTGTCCCCCTACGCTTTCTCCCTGCTTTTCTGCCATTCCTGATTTGTTTCTGTAATCCCTCTCTCTCTCTCTCTCTCTCTCTCTCCTTCCAGGACTCGGGTTCATGCCGCTGTGACCAGAACGCCAACACCAGCGAGACCAACAGGAACCACCTGTCGCCATGCCAACCAAACTCTGGCAACAACCCCCACCTCCAACTCTTTCCGGACAACCAATGGGAAGGTAGGAATCTCCGCGTCTCTGCAATGCCAGGACACTCTCTATTCACCAGCAAAAGAAATGTAAATTATCTTAAGATATTTTGAGATACAGTGTCAAGTAACTGAAATAGTATTAGAGAAAGGAGAGACCCTTCCCATGGTTCTCGGTCAAAAATGTATTTACCTTTTCCCAGTTAGGTAGAAAGCAGTTATTCTGCCATGTTAGTCCATCTGATTTTAGGTTTGAGTCTCTCTTGTAGAGTAATGTTGTTTTCTCAGATAGCACTAAAACATTTTCTGTCAGGCCAAGAGACTTAAATGCCCTCATTATATCTACCTGAATCTTCCAAATAACGGTCGATTAGTTGATAAATCAATTATTCAACTATTTTGATAATTGAATAATCATTTAGTCATTTTATGCAGAAAAAAGTGGGAAACTTTCCCTGATTCCAGCTTCTTATATGTGAAAATTTGATGCTTTTCTTTTACACAATAGTCGTCAGAAAATGAAATACCTAAAAATGAAATTTAATGTCTCCGTGCTAAAGCATCTAACTATTATTTTCTTAATTCATAATTAAAGTTTTTGGTTTATAAAATATCTGAACATAGTGAAAAATAAATGACCATCACAATTTTCCAGAGCTCAATATGACATCTTGTGCTCATTTTGTCTAATAGATGAATGATATTTTTGACAAACAATGGATTAATCAATGGACTTATGATGTCAACACTGCTGACTGTTAAATGAAAACTTTGTGGGCCGTCATTCTCTTTCATTTCTCCATAATTCTGTTGAATAACTAGTGTGACTGAGCAAAAAATGTTCCTCATTCGTTCCATTTATACCAAACACATACTGTACGGACACACACTGAATGAATGTTGGTGAGTAAAGTTGTTAGGAATGATTGACCTCACTGCTCCTCTTCTCTGCTGCCTCTTCCCCGGTCCCTCCACTTCTTCCTCGTCCTTGTCTTCCTTCCATCCAAACAGCGTCACCCCCCTTCCATCTCCACCTCCCTCCCATAGACTTCTCATGTATGCATCTGCAAAAAGAAGGCCAAGGTAAGTAGTTTCATATCTATCCGACAATCCACCAGTCTACCCATCCTTCCTTTCATCCTTTCTCGTGAATTTTTTTAAGGTTGGTTGCTTGCTTGCTGGTTTGGACATCTGGTCTGGGAGACGTATTAATATGTTCTCGCAGTTTTTTGTCTGATACTCATGATGAATAAATCCCTGCATGTAAAACACTTCCTTCCATCAGCTTTGATGAGACAGCTGGTTTTACTTCCTCTTTTGCTCTTCCTTCCTGCTGCAGGGTCACTGGGCAGATTGGTCAGGACGCATTTGCTCTCTGAATTCACTTTCTCCTTTAACTCTGCTTGTCTGTGCCTCACCTCTATCTCGTTATCTCTCTGACCCCCCTTCACCCTCTCCTCAGCTCATTAGCATAGCGAAAGAAGAAAATTAATTTGTTTTTGAATGTATCAGCTCAAAAGCCCCCTACCAGGCAGCTTTTGTGTCTTACTGATATATACACCACCTGCTTCGTGTGCAACACTTGTGATAGTCAGGGTTTAATTTAGACTTTTTCTCTCCCTCCTTCCCTGACCTCCGTTGACTTGCTCTGACACCCTGTTCTCTCCATTTCTTTCCTCCTCTCTCCAGACCCCATCCCGGCTTACAAATCCTGGCAGGATGACAACGAGAGCGGCGAGGCGCAGCTCTCCCCGCTGGCCGGTCGCATGGTTCCTCTCCCCCTGCTGCCCCTGGAGGAGGACGGCGAGGACGAGGAGGGGGAGGGGGGGCAGGACGCCTCTCCCTCCTCTTCCCGCTCCCACCCTCACCTTCTGGCTCGACGCTTCCTCGACTTCGGAGCGCACGGTGCCCAACGCTTCCTCCAGCAGGACCCAGATGCCACCTCACCCACCAAAGTACAAAGGTACGATAAAGCACAGACATCCAGCAGCGCTACTAGATTCTGCTTGTGGGTTTAAAAAGTGTAAAATTTTCTTTGGTCCAAGTCATAGCAAAAATTCCTGGTTTGGGGTGTACATTAGGCAGTTTATTCATACCTGTGTATCCTCTGTTACTCCCAGGCCACGACGAGCATCATTTGGCTCCAAAGAGGCAATGAGAGGAGGAGATTCGGTGACCCACCAACTCACCAAGAAGCTACAACACCTGAAGAAGAAAATCAAACAGTTTGAAGAGCAGTTTGAGAATGAGAGGAACTATAAGGTAAAAATATGCAGTTAGGTAAATAAGTATTTGGACAGTAACACAGTTTTAGTAATTTTGCCTCTGTACACCACCACATGGTTTTGAAACAAAGCCATCAAGACGTGATTGTAGGCTTTCAGCTTTAATTCAAGGGGTTTAACAGAAATATCACATTAACTATTTAGGAATTACAGAGGACCTAAATGTAGTTGTGTAATGTAGAACTGAAGTTCAAGAGCTACGTAGTAATAATGAAAAGCCCAAAATATAAACTACATTGGTGTATTATAAATACTGCAAAGGACTGTAGACCCTGAGTCACTACTACTAGCTGATGTAAAAATAGAAACAGCAATTTATGAGGCCAACAACATAAACTGTTTTCACTTTGTCATTAAATTAATTGGCTGAGACGAAGTATTTGGAACTACTGGCGGTGCCAGTGTTCAGGTTTGGTGCTATTTGTTGAAATAGCCATAAAAAAAGTGGGTCAGATTTTTTTCTGAAATTACTGACGAACGTTAAGAGGCACAAAGAACAAAAAGCCTTTGAAGTAGCTGCAAACCTCTGAGGTGACACTGAAGTTGATCTATATTGGATTCACTACACTATGCTGAATGGAGTCAAAAATCCTGAGAACTTAACGCTTGCATTTTTAATTCTTTCTGTGTAAAAACATCAGCTTACTGCCGAAATTGCTGTTGTAAATCGCCCAGCGACCTTTTCTCCAGAATACCAACTCTTCCACTGTCTCCTCCCCCTCCTCCTCTCTCTGCAGCCCTCTCACGGAGACAAGGCAGCTAACCCCAAAGTCCTCAAATGGATGAGCGACCTCACCAAGATCCGCAGGCAGATTAAAGGTAGAACCACTCGGTCTTTCTCCTGTGAATGTGTGTCTGTGTCAGGGTTAGAGTGTCTGTGTGCCATCCTGTTCCATGCTGGACAGCTTGACCCTCCCCACTCCTAACCTATGACCTTTGTAACAGCACCGCATGTATGCTGGTTTAACACACATAAGCAGACACGCACATTCCAGGGGTTGACGTAGCTCTCAAATGCGTGGCTCCCACCTTCCAATGTGCTGGTGCGTCCTTGTGAACCCACATTCATTACCTGAGGTGAGTTCAATAAGGTGAAACTTTGGAAAATACTTTGTTAGGCATAAAAGGATTGCAAAATAATTGGGAAAATCTTCAAATAACCTTCATTTTGATCAGTAAAGTTTGAAATGTGGTTGTAAAAGTTTTTGCCCTTTGCCAAACTGGTGTTCATTCTCATTAACAGAGCCCGTGAACACAGGTATTAAAAGGGGGAACATTTGTAGAACCAAAAATACAGAATGTGATAAATATGAAACCATTTCTACACGAGGGTTTCTCAAGCAGACTCCAGTCCATTGTTTCACCATCCTGAACAAACCCCATGACACTTGTCCACCTCCTGTCTGTGAGGTGACGGCTCTCCTTTCCGGAGAACGCAGTGGCCGAAACATTTCTCTCTGTTTCAAATCAAAATTGAAAAACAACAATAACGCGAGCACCCGCTCTCCACTTTCCTCCCTCCTCCTCCTATCGCTCAACGACCGATTGATTGATTGATTGACTGACTGATCGGCCAACCAGGACGCCAGCACCACCTTTTACCCAGAAGCACGCTGAGGCACCAGGCTTTGCTCCATTCACACAGACGCCACCATGCTCCCTCCTCCCCTTCCTCTTCCTCCTCCTCCTCCTCCTCTATCTGCTCACCTCCCCATCACACACTCACCCCCCCGCTCCACCCCTACTCAAGCCTGAGCTCTAGACCGTTTCACCTCAGTAAGTACCAACCCCTCAGTAAGTAGACATTACAAACACTGCTGACAGTCACAATGAGGCGGCATTGTGAGAGCATCTTGCTTCTTTGTGTTGGTGTATTTCCTGTCTAAACAGCATGTGGGCACGGGATATTTAACTAGAGGTAACTCTAAAAAATGTGAAGTAATGTGAGGAAGGCGAGGGCTTTGATTGGAAATATTATTTTTCTATTTTCTGACAAGGCTTAAAAAATTGTTTTCATTTGACTGTGCTCAAACTGTGCACTAAAACTTTTTATCATTACATTTATATTTCTTTATCACCTGTGGGAGAGCACGGTTGGTACACAACAACTGAACAGAACTTAGATAAATTAAAATCTTATATACACTGTTTTTACAGGAAACAACAGTGCAGTTTTGTGAACTGTAAGTGCCTGTGTTTTTGTTCATGGCACGTTATTGCACTAGTTTACCATCAGCGGCGCTATGTCTCAGTCTGGACCCATCAGATTGCCCCAGGGACTTTTAGATGTCTTCATTTTTAAACTATTTTTACAGTCAAATACTATTCGAAAAATTTTCAGGAAATGGTTCTTGCTCGCTTGTATTTGGGCTTTTACTTGGTGTGGCGGTGTGTGTTGTCTAAGCATGCCTGTGTTATTCCTCATATTGTGATTAGCTCACCTTAACCACCACAGCTGCCTATTAAACTCCTGCATCTCTGATCGTCCAATCACCAATGTTTTTTTGTACCGGCTGAAGACTTAAGGTTTTCTCCCCATTCTCTCATTTTCTGCAACCACTTTTCCTGTCCCGGTTCCTTCTTTTACACTTTACCCTCTCTTTCCTCTCCACTTATTTTCCTTCATCTCCTTCCACATCACTTTATCCCTCCATCCCCAGATGCCAAACACCGTGCGGAGAGCGAGCTCGGCCCCCAGACTCGTCCTCGTAGCAACACCTTGCCCAAGAGCTTTGGCTCCACACTGGATCAAGGCGCCTATGATGCAGCGGGGGAGGTTAAGGATCCACATCCCACCAGGGAGGAAACACTAGAGCTGATCCAGCGCAGGGTCAAAGGGAAGAGGCAGGAGGACGGCTGGCCTGATGACATCAAGGTGCGTAGAAGATATTTTTTTTTACCAGGGACTGGATCAGGACACAAGTTCAAAGCCCTGAACAGCCAAGGGTGTGTCCAATTACTCTGGTTAGACCTCTGCTCACTATAAAGGTGGGTGGAGATGTGCTGGTAATGACATAATTTGACCAAACTCCATGTACTACTAAGAGACATAAAAGTTTATAAGTTGTCCAACCCAGCAGGTGAAACAAAACTAAGTTTGGGAGATGCCAAAAAATTTAAAACTAAAAGAGACAAATAAGCATAAACACGTTTGCAGGGGAACCGAGGTGGAGTGTTTTGGTGGTGGTTTAAAAAATAGAAGGACTTTTTTTTTTTTTTTTAAGAAACAATTGATGGTATCTGCCTGGCATTTAGTAATCCGCCTTGCGTCAGAGATCAGATAAAACATCCACTACACAGCAGAAATTACTGGAAGAGTATTTTTTTGTATTACTGGAACACAAAGATGATCCCATACAATATTACACTTGAATTTTTGGCATGAAACATTTAGACATTACATTGACAGTGTTTTTATCGGTTTGTCTTGGTTGTATTACATAAGATCTCCGCTCAGCGATGCACACACAGGAACTGTGGCAGATCACAGCTGTGCAACATCATATTATTATCTGCCACTTGCACAACACATTGGAATAGAAAGTCAATGTACTGAGCCAAATGTTATATCACTATTACACGGTTAACTGTGTCTCTATTTCTGTCTCTGTAGAAGATGACGAAGGAGCAGTTGTCCTGTGAGAAGACAGTCCTGCAGAAGAACCTGCTTCACTATGAGGGCCTGCACGGTCGACCGGTACGTTACCAGCATCGCAGATCCTGATTAGATTTCACTTCATCCGAACGAACTTTCAAACCTTTTCTAACCAGTTGTGTCTCTCTCTTTCAGGTGACCAGAGAGGAGCGTCTGGTGGTGAAGCCTCTCTATGATCGCTACAGATTGGTCAAACAGATGCTCACCAGAGTCAGCATCACACCTATCACAGTAAGTACACAGACACAGTATTAGAGTTATTATACGAGTTGAGCAACATACTCAATAATAATCTGAATCCATCTTAGTTAGTTGCACTATTAAAACAATGTAGACACAAACAAACAATCATTATCTCTCCTTATATCATACTGTGTGTGTATACACACACACACACACACACACACAGTTTCCTGTTCATTATGTACATCTAGCTAAAACTAATCCAACAGCCCTGAAATGAATCCGACCCTCCTCAAGGCTATAACGTTCAGTTTTAGAGAGGTGTTGATTCAAATTCGTGGTCATTTTAGAGGCTGTAGTTTGTGGTGCAGTTGAAATATCTCTGTGTTATACTGACGTCTTTCTACTATTTTTGATACCCTCATTAAATTAGGTGGATAAATTAAACTGAATAAGTTTTAGCTGGTCGTACTTGCACTGGCAAATTAGGAAATACAGCACTCAAACAACATAAGTGTACATAAAATACCATTGCCATTCCCGCTTTTCTGCATATTAAACTTTTGTGCAAATATCTGCATGTAATAATCCCCCGCCCCCCACCCCAGGTGTCCCCCTCCAGTAAGAGGCGGAGTCAGACCCTCCAGCCAATCATAGAGGGTGAAACTTCTCATTTCTGGGAGGAGATCAAAGAGGAGGAGGAGGACGAAAGGAAAGGTGATGGAGGAGAAGATGATGAGAGGGAGGAGGAGAGGGATGAGGAGGAAGAAGAGGAGGAAGAGGAGGGAGAGAGCAGCGGCGGGGAGATGCAGAGCTCCGAGGTCATCATGGCCGTCGACCTTGTAACCCCCACTGACAGGCAAGTGAGGAGCCAGAACCAACCTGATAGACAGAGCGACTGTCCAATGACAGCCAAGCTGGAGGAGGGGTCGGGAAGGCTGGCGCTGGACCTGCGACTCTCCAGCTCCAATGCCTCGTCCATGTAAGAACAAAACACACACAAACACACACACATAATTTCAGACCAAAATCTAGTACTCTTCGACCTGGGTGTAATGGGTCTTGCTAACTTCGCACTTCACCACCTCTATTATAGAAATTCTGGAAATGCAGACTCCGGCAACACCATATCCTACTGCTCTCCAAATAAACTTCTGTTTTACATAAATCATTTCAAACACTTTTCCCCATCCTTCATCTTTTCTCTTCCATTTGATTTAGTTCTTCATCTATGTTGTCTGGTTCAATAAATATGGCCGGCCAACAAAGTGAAATGACTCAGAGTCATCTTCATTATTTGTCCACTAGATAACCAGACATTAGTTTTAGAGGACAATAACATAAACACTATCAAGAACAAGCTGAATGGACAGCGACCCACAGCCTCACAGGTAAACATACCGACCTGTGCAGAACAGGCAGCTTGTTTGGTTGGCTGGCAAATTCCCCCTGATGTAGATCCCTGTGCTAATCCAGCACACTAATTTCTGTGTTCTTGAAATGATTTATATAAATTTTAAAATTGGCAGCCTCATGCTTCTTGCGCTAATATACATTGTTTTGAGTCATGTTTCCCAAATCTTGAGGGAATTAACAGAGATGATGAGTGCAATATTACAGAGTAAATCAGAATAGCCACAATTATGAGACCCTGGCAGAAAAATAGTAGCATGTTCCTTGAAAATAAACCCAAACATTTTGTAATTTCACATTTGCTGCATCTATTTTTAATTTTTCATTAATAAAAGCCAGCCTGGGAGAGTGGTGAGGACACATACCCTGTAACTGCACTGCCCCTGTTTGATTAAACTGTCCATCAAAGGGCAAAAATGCCAAAAAGTCATGTTAAAAAACTGCCAAAATAAAAAAAAAATTAAAAAGTGGATAAAGTTTCCATGGTGACTATTCAAGAGCTCATCTCTGACAGAGATCATGTTTCTTCCTGTGGGTGTCAAGTAATTGACAGAAAGCAGAGCCCAACATAATGCACACAGTATGCAGCTGAGGCACAACTTTAAGAAAACAAAAGTGGCAAGGGGCATAAAAAAAGCTGTGTGTTTACTTTGATTAATTATCCAGTTTGGAGAATTTTGTGTGCTTTTTTTTTTTTTCTCAAATGTATTAATAACAGCTTGCTCTTGAGAGTAAGGCACGCTCTGATTATCCTTACCTTTGCAGACACCAGCAGGAATAATGTGGGACAGAAGGAACACAAAGGTTTTATGTGCAGTCTAATCTGTTTAACGTGTCATCAAGCTCATAGCCAAAGTTAATCTTAAACTTTAATCTCCTTTAACAGATCAGGTTTGTAAATCCAGGGCTCTTACCTGGACATGATCCTGACAGCTGATCCCTCACGCCACCACAGTTCACTTCCTGCCCCTCTTTTTGTATTTATGGGTCAAGATCCAAATGGCTCCTGTTGGAGGGGGACATATTTTAAGTATTTAAATCGATGTAGATTTAAGACAACAAATGTGATTTTAAAAGCCTCTCAGGTCTGCCAGGCCCAAAGCTCGATTCTCTCTTTGTGATATGGATTAAAGTTAAGTGTGGTATTAGTTTTATGGGACAGTGTGCAACTGCATCATCATGTATCGCCTCATCCTCCAGGCCAGAGCTGCTGGAACAGCTGTGGAAGGCCAGAGCAGAGAAGAAGAAACTGAGGAAGACCATCAGAGAGTTTGAGGAAGATTTCTATCAGCATAATGGAAGGTAGGTGGGAGAGAGACACTCATCACACACAAGGTCTTAGCCCTCATTCATCCAAGCAAGTCAACTGAAATCCTCTCCAAAATCCAGTAGTATTATCAGAGAGCTGCAGTGATTTTATTGCAAACTTTCAGCTATTTCACTTATTCCAGTACAACACATCGCAGGGTTTTATTGGGTCACAGCTCCTCCGCTAATGTCAGAAGAAATTAAAACATTTTTATATCGTCTAATGTAAAATACTCTGAAATACCTTGTTGAAAGGTGCTGTACAAATAAAAAATAGAGTATTCATCTTATTAAACATGAGTGAAAGCATGCAGTGGAGCTACATCACACAACAAAGACCACGCATTTAATGAGTGAGGCGACCCTTCAAACTGTCATCTTGTAACTACATTGATAACGAGATGAGATGCGTCAGGATCTGTCTCATCCAGCTTGGCAGGTGATTGATTGATCAAGATATGTTCGCTTTGCAGTAATTAATCAGAGCAGACAGGAACTTGGGAAAAGTGAAGAAGACAAAAGAAGCAGACTGGAGACTTTACTGCAGCCTCTGAGAAATTCTCAGTTACATTTTCGCGACTATAATCTGTGAAATGTTACAAAAAATATAAACGATTAATCAGTACTGATAATAATTGTTAGTCGCAGTCCTAGATCTGAGTACACGACACGAATGTCTGTGGAGACGGTCACCATGTGATCAGGCAGGAGGTGGCAGAGAGTCAACAACCATGGCGTCCAAAGCAAGATGTTGACTACAGACTTGGGAAGATAAAGTCAACATTTATGCCTGACAATGATTTTTGTTCCTGATGCCTCTGAGTAGCTCCAAAGGGACCATTCGAGTTTCAGTGCCTTGCTCAAGGGCAAGCTTCAGCAGGGCATGAAAATGAAAGCTAATTCTCTCTCTCTCCCTCCCTCCCTCAGAAATGTTCAGAAGGAGGACCGGGTGCCGATGCTGGAAGAGTACAGAGAGTACAAGAGGATCAAGGCCAAGCTCCGCCTCCTGGAAGTCCTCATCAGCAAACAGGATTCCTCCAAATCCATCTAGACCCGCCCTCCTCAGACACCCGCTATCAACGCACACATCAGCCGCCATCACTGCTGCGAGGATCCGCCCAGGATGTCCATCAGTCTGTCAGACATCTTCACACCTGAAGGGACTGGGTTTAACAAACACTCCAGCCAACAACAGTAACCGCATCGTGACGGGTCGTGACTCTCAGTCAGAACTTGGTTCTCTGCAGTCATGTCATGGAGAAAACAGAGTGACTTGCTGGTTCAGAGTTACAGCATAATTTCCGGTCAGGGGGGTCAAAAATTGAAGTTCTCAAAATATTTTGATTTCGCTTTCGTGGTCACATTGGTTGTAGTTATTGGCCTTCCTGAATACGAAAGTAACATTTGGAGGGACTTTCAGACCTAACCTGTGCTTTGACTACAAGGAACCAAGGTAAAGTTTTGGTTCTCGGACCGTAGTTTGTGCTCACAGAAAGTCGCTGGGGTATAACTTTCTGATGGTATAGAAACTATTCAACTATCTGTGACTGGTCAAAAACAACCTGCAAGACTGCAACCAACACTGGTTGTTGGTTGTATCAGTATTAGAACAAGGGAAGGGAATTTCTTCCTGACTTAACGATAAAAAGTAGAGAGTAAGTAGTAAGCAAAACACTTAAAAACAACATTTCAAACACTTTTTAACACTGAGGCGGTATAATTTGCCAAATCTTTGAGAGACTTGTGGCAAAAAAGTAAAGACGAATGTGCCGCAATCACTTTTAGCTGCTGAGTGAGTTTGCGATGCTCATAGTTACTGGGACTATTTAGTCATGCCCCAGTAGTGAGCGCAATATTTGCTTTAATATTTTACAGCAAACCATGCACTGAAAAGTCTGGTGTTTTTAGCATTTTAACCACGAAAGCTCTCAAAACTACATCATTATCTACATGCGACTACAGCTGTTTTCCTTATTGATGTCAGAATTCAGTAACATGGACAAATCTGTCGTTTGCCAAAGCTCAGTTTAATTAGCGACCTTAAAAGGTGACAGAAGACGCACATATTTACAGTTATTTTTCCCACGACATGACTGCAGCACCACCACTACTCAAACTTAAAATCGCTCCGTTCAGCCACAGCCGATCTCTGCCGCCTCATCTGACTTCATATCATCTAAAACACAGCCGCAGTTTAAAAACACAGAGAAAAATGAATCTGTTTGTCTTCATCATTATCATCCCACCAACTTGACGTAAGACTTTGCACGTGTCTTCTCGTGTCTCATTTCTTCATCTTCAGAGGAAAAATGTAAAAAAAAAAAAAAAATCCTGACTTTTTTAATTTCTGTTGTCAATCTTTCTCCTTCGTCTAATTTTTTTTTTTCCTTCACGCTGAGGAATCTTCTCTGACAGCAAGAGGACTGGCATTTTAGACGCTCTTCACTCAAGACGCGCGCTTGATTGTTTGGGACGTCGCTCGGTTTGAAAAGCCCCTCTTTCTCCTTGCTCCTCGGTGCGAGGCAGTTGATTACTTTATTCAGTAGAACTTCATCAAACATCTTCACATCCTGGATGCTTCTGACTGATTTTAAAGTTAACTCACAAAGTCTAAAAACAAGTTTGTGCGTGTATTCTTGTTTTAAAAAAAAAAAAAAAAAAAGAAAGAAATTGTACACATAACTGTTTGTTTGAGAGACTGCTGTTCATGTTGAATGAAAAAGAAGGTTGTATTCCAAGAGAAAATGAAAAAAAAAAATTGTATTAACTCCCAGTGTGACCTTGGAGCTGTTGTGAAAGACTCATTCTTATTTTCTTTTTCACTTCTTTCTATTCGTCAGCATTTTCTCCTACTTCTTGTGACTAGTTTGACAATACTTGTCAGAAAGATGTACAGCAGGTTGGCATACAGTGGTGTTATGTGTTTTTCTTCTTTGCAAAATAACTAAACTTAGTTTCCTATGAGCCTCTTCCAAAAAAAAAAAAAATGAAGAAATGCTGCTCTTATGTTGTCATAAGCTCTGAGGTCTGAGTTTGAAGTCTTCGTTATGATTTTGATATTTCTAACAGCACTTGAAGGCAGCATTAGACTGAAGATGCTCTTAGGAAACACAGTCCTACTCAGATTAGAAGATTTTATGATATAGATGGACATGGTTGTGGGAAAATTCGGCACAGTAAGCAGTTGGTGTGCAGCTGCTCTTGAAAATCTCCAAAATTGAAATTAGCCTGGAGCTTTACAGGCTGTATTGTATTGATGAGGCACCAACGCTGCCAGCACTGATTTTGAGCGCAGAGGAGGAACTCCAGCTGTGGTTAACTGATATTTTCCCCAACTGATGGTGTCCTGTCTGACAGGGTCCGTGCTGAGCGATCAGCACCATGTAGGCAACGCAGAGAGGAAGTTTTCACAGCAAAGATGACGAAAACAAAAGCAACCTCAGCTGTGTTTCTGTCCTTTGTTAAATCTGCGGTTCCAGTGAATTTTCATTTCCTGCTGGCAGGTAAAATGAAGGCAGGTGAGGAGGAGGAGAAAGTCCATTTTGAGGTTTGACGCATGCCAACGAGTTTGTCCTCTTCATTCTTCTTCTTTGAGGCCATGTTGTCTAGTATAAAAATCGGACCCAAGTTGTCACAGTGTGATGTAAAATGTGGGATAACGAAATTTCCATCAGCAGCTGAATTTTGGCTTTAGCTGGTTGGTTAGTGAACTGGCTGTTTAGGGGGTGAAGTTCTATTATCAGAACCTCAGTAGCTGGTTAATTGTGCGATATTGTAGCTATTGAAGGCAGATAAGACGAAAAATGTGCTTTTCTTACTGTATCGATGTACATTTACCCGCCAGGATCAAAGCTGACTGCAGTCTTTTGTCTCTCAGTGGACAGCAGATGTGATGGTTTGAAATCAAAGTTTTGAATGAGACTAAAAGTTGAACTTTTTGTGTTTGTGAACAAAATGAGGGAGGGTGCAGTGTGTGTTTGTCGGGACGGTAAAGGTGGTTATTTGATGTAAAAAGATGTTATTTGCACAGCATTCGCAGAATGCAGCCCTTTGTTTTTGTTTTGTTTTTTTCATTTGTATTTTTAAAAATGAAGCACTACTTCTATACAAATATAAATATATACTGTACATTAAAAAACAAACAAACAAAAAAAAAAAAACACCCGAAGGAATGAATGTCAGAAATGTTTAAATTATTTCAAATATTACGTTTGGCCCCCTTTGGTTCATAATATTTTTGATTCCCTGAGAATGTGTTTTTTTTTTTTTTTTTTTTTAAATTATCCTTATATAAATATTACTATCATAACAATTATTTTGTGTGGAAATGACAATAATAATCCTTTTGTATCTACTCACTAACTGTAAAACCAGCTGTAGAAGTTAGTCTGGCACTGTGTGTGGCTAATCAAACACGAACCTGCGCCATTTTCTCATTTCTTATTTTGTTGCTCCGTGTAATATCAGTTAAAATAGAAGCAGTACTGTAGTGAGCTTGCATGGCAAACAAGAACATAATAGTACAAAAAACACGATGTATTGTTTCTGTTGTTCGTGCCATGAAGAAGCAGCAATAATAAAACTTTGCGTGGAGGTTTACAGTATCGGGTCATGGGTAATGATGGGTTGGATCAACTTTGTGAATATGTGAGGTACAATTTTTTTTTTTTTTTTTCCCCCCCTCCCTCTCTCCAAGTCTAGTTTAACTGTTTTCAGCCTGACACACACACTCTGCTTAGATGTCGTGTTTTTACCACTGTTGTCAGCATAATGTTCGTGTTGGCGCTGCTGAAAAACCAAAATATGAATAAATCTGTTAGACACAAAAGGTGAACAGGGACTGAAAAGCCAGTGACAGACGTGTCGTATCTGAAAACATTCCAGTTTTTAATCGTTTAAAAAATGGAAACAGTCCATCAGTCTCTGAAGGGTTTTTCTTTGGGACTTTACTTTTGATTTGTTTGGCACCTCAGTTTCTTCAAAATCAGCTTTTTCTTTTACATTGTGCCTGCAACAGAGTGGTAAAATGTCACATGTGGTTCACACGTTGTAAACTGTAAACGTATTCTGTCTCTGTCAGTGTGCAGTATGTTTCATCTCACCTTTACCCAGCCAACATGCATGGTTGTTTTACACACACAGACACACACACAGACACACACACACACACAGACACACACACACACCTGGAACTCAGCAGAAGTCACTGTCAAAGATGTCTCACAGGTCACCGCTCCTCCTGGAAGAAATGAGCCGTTGTTTGAGTCAAAACAGCAACAGAAGAATTCAAATATACATCTTACAATTCTGTCAAGGGATTTTTGAGTTAATTAGCGGCTTTGAAATTTAAAGGATGGGTGGTCTTGTTTCTGATAGACTGGAAAATTATACGTCAGAGTTGAAGAAAGCTGAGCCGAGGAAACAGATTTGTGCTGGCAGCGTCTAAATTTCTGTTCTGTTCACAAAGAAACTCCCGTTACTAAGTGAATTTACGTGCTTCGCGACATCTTTGACACTGAATTTTGCTCTAAATTCCTTCGACCAGAGAGGATTTGAGGAGGGACAGATTGTGAACTGCTTCCTCTCGTTTCCTCCAGGTTATCTGCGTTTTATCACATCAATAAATTGTATGTATCTGTAAATGTTTTCATACTTTGTGAATAGTTTATTTTTCTGTTATTTCTTCATTAACAAAAAGGATGAGAAAATACAATCAGTAACAAACATTTACACGTGAGAATAAAACAGACAAGCTTGCCACATCAGTCCTCCTCGTTCTTGAGTCACAGAAACTGTAAACATGGCCTGGCGTAAAGAGGAAGTATGCTCTGCCAGCCGGCCCTGTATAAATAAAGGTTATATAAATTAGAGCTGCATCGATGAATAGCTCAACAGAAAATAAACAAACAACTATTTTGATAATCGATAATCTCATTACTCATTTTGTAAGCAAAAACGCCAAACATTCTGGTTCCTGTTTCTGAAATGTGATGATTTGATGCACTTCTTTGTCATCGAATGATCGTAAACTGAATATTTTGGGGTTTGGGTTTTTTGGTCATATAGAACTAAACAGTTGAAGGTGTCACTTTGGTCTGCGGGAAATTAGAAAAGCATTTTTCAGTTTACGGACAAAACAATTAACTGAGAAACTAACTGATAATGAAAACAATAATTAGTTGCAGCCAAAAAAATAAATCAAATGATCAGAGATATAAAAAATAAAAAAAATAATGAGAACCACATTAAAGCTCTGACAACTCAAACAACAAATGACAGAATTAATTTTTACACAAATAATGTCATAAAAATGTATGTAGGGCAGTTTGTTTTTGTTTGTTTTTTTTGACAAAATACTGCTTACGCTTAAAGACTTTAAAACTTATTTTTAAACATGTACCCACTATTTACCCTGCTGCTAAAGTCTGGCCGTTTGACATATGGTCAAGATTTTCATTTTCAGTTTTTTTTCACCAATGCACCTGTAGTTGTGTGACATAATTTAGGCCTTCGTAGTCCTTATATAGCAAAAAAATTAAAATAAAAACCCTGCTACTTTGCCTTGAACTTAATAATCAGCGTATTTACAGCAGTGTTTTTTTTGATATCGAGAAAATGAATCCCATTAGGGTCTTAACGTTATTTTATTCAGCCCCAGTGGCTGTAGTTAAGTACAGTCACTGGTAATTACCGCCCTCTAGTGGACACCAGCGGTGGAAAATACAAGTCAGAACACCTGCCTTTTTCAGGGTTTTGTCAGTTTTGTCAGAGCATAAACAGCACAGGTATAACTAACATTAATAATGGAGCATGCCGTCAGATGTAACAGGGCCACAGTGGTAGAAACTGCGCGTCTGAGTTACTTGCCATTTACTAGAGTATTTCCATTTTATGCTGCTTTATACTTCTACCCCATTAAAATTCTGAGGCAAATATTCTACTTTTTATTGCACTACATTTATCTGACAGCTTTACCTACTGGTTTAGATTAAGATTTTACTCACAAAAAATATCATTTTTTAACATAAATTGTATTATTACGCATTAAACTAACACTATATGGAGGTAGTATATGGAGTTCTGCTTTGAGCAACTACATCGTTAAAGTACCATTCACATGTTAATACAGGAAAAAAAATATATGTATATAAAAATGTATCCTTTCTGTTAACACTGTACTGTACTTTTACTTAAATGAACACTTCTCCCACCGCTGGTCTTTCCCAATACAGTTTGTCTGCTTGACAAATATTCATGACTTTCTAGAGGACTCCTATTTTTTTTTTCAAGTTTTTTTTTTTCCACCAACACATCTGCAGTTTTGTGACATAATAGTCTTTGGCCTTTTTAGCGCCTAAAACCTCATATATTACAACAGTGCTGCTACTTGGCAGCATTAAGGAGCAGTGTCTATGGCAGTATTTCTAATTGTGATAAAGTTATTTTAAACCTTAAAAGTTGTTTCCCGTTACGTTCCTACATTCTTTTATTCACAGCCTGTAATTGAAGTCTAATATAACACAGTGACTGATAGTAAGCGCCCTCTAGTGGACACCGACAGCAGAAGCTAAAAATGAACAAGTCTGCCTTCGCTGACCTCTTAATCTCTTACAACCTACTTAAATTTGATTTTTACGTACAACACTTCTCATACGTCTTTAAAAGATTCTGTACAAATGAAACTCATCTCTCCCTCTTCACAGTAGATGTTTTGACATGTCGCAGCATGAGACACAGCTGTAATTAAACAATAATTTTAGCTGTAGTCTGCTTACTAAGTCAGGTTCATTTCCAAATATCAGGCTTTGTTTCATGACATAAAGCAAACTACGTGACCCCACTATTTTTGTATTAATTGTTGATATTCTCCCCCAAGTTTAAATCATTCAACTTTTTTGGGTTTTTTTTAATTTTTTATTTGTTTTACTCATGTAAAAACTTGAGGTTTTTTTTTTCCTAAGAGCTTTCTCCTCTTGGCCCCCAAGAAATTAAATTCTAGCGGGTAACACTGTTAAATTCTTGTGTTTCTTAATGTTTCTTGCCCTACAAATAGTCTAACTGAAATCCCATGATGTAATAAAATCTTGGTATTAGCCTTTAAAAAATCTGTGGGTGACTTTAAACTAATAAAATACAAAGTACACTTCAGGTCTCCCAACTCCCAGAAGATTATGTCCACTGAGCTAAAACTGATGAAGTTTAATACAACAGCTGCGTAATAAATCCTCCTCCATGAAGGTTGTCATGTTCAGTTTGCGCTGAACCGGTTTCAGAGACGTGCTGATCGAACTCCGTGGTCACTTCGGAGGATGTGGTTTGTGGCGCTGTTCGTGGCCAGATTAATGTTCTTGGGCTGGGGCAGACGTTTGTTGTTGGTCCCCACCGACACCCCCAATATACGCGTGGCAGTTTCACTATTTCTCTGGACAACCCGAAGCCAACCTGTACTCTAAAGTGATCAGTTAGTTGACTGCCTCATGATTAGTTTAACTGGTTAATAGGAATTGAATTGAATGACTGTTGGGAAAAGAAAAGAAAAGAAGAAAAAGGGCATATTTCACTATTACCTGACATTTTATACACGAAACATCAATCAAATATCAGTAGAAAATAACTGTCAGATATATTGGTGATGGAAATAACTGTTGGTTGCAGCCTTACATTAGGCCAACCTTTACAACAAGTGAGCTCAATATGAACTAAAACATTGACAGACTTAAAAACTAGATTTGGACACAGGTTCCCTCTCAATTGACTGGCTGACCCAACTCATATGGAATAAAAACCGGGGGTTTGTGGGCACTTCGGCAGATAATCCAGCCTCGGTTCTGTTGAACTGTGCTGGATTATGCAGTTAGGGTTTCTGTTTTTGCAAATAATAATAATAATAATAAATACAATTACATTTTTCTAATTTATCTCGTCATTATGGGTTTACTGAGAGTAGATTCATGGGTAAAAATTGCTATATTATCCTTTTTTTTTTTTAAAGTGAAAGTGAAGGGGTCTGAATACTTTCTGAAGCCACTGTATAAATATAAATGGGGTAGACACAATGACAGGTCCTTTTTGATTGTGAGGGTTTATTTTTTTCCTGCTGGTTACTTTCTGATTGACTGGATTTGCTAATGTTGCATCTTTCCGGACTTAGCTGTTAAAATCACTTGGGTGAAATCTGAATTTGAAAGCAGTTTGCTGAAGTCTGACCAAAAGGCTCATTCTTGGTCCGGACTAAAACAAGACTTAAAACGTTTGTGTTTTTCTTTGCCTGGGACGAGACTACGTTTTTGAGTTTTTGTCATTTTAAAAAAAAATGACTAAAGATAAAATGGGTGAGGTTGAATAAATACGACTAAAACTAACCTGGACTTTTTTTTATTTCTGGACTGATACTAAATTAAAAAAAATAAATAAATAAAAAAAATTCAAAATTAAGTTTGTTTCAGTGTACATTAGTCTGTTTTATATTTTTTCATATGTAAGTAATTAAAGTATACGTAACTAAATTGTGATAATTACCTGCATGTTCTCATCTAAAAACAAACAATTATTACATGGACGTTCTTTCACGTTAAATCAAAGAAAACGAAGCCGTTTGAATCTGCAGGACCGGTCGTGTTCGGGATCCAGCCTAAAACCCTGTTAGTCATGATCAGTAATCTGCACTTCCGCAGGTTTGGGCTCAACGACTTGTCGCGCCGCCGACAGCTCCGGATAAACCTCGACCCGCTCTTGAGGAATCAACAAAATCCGGACCCATGTCAACAAAATCTAATCCGCGCACGAAGAGCGGGGGGCCGCGGGTCTGAGACCGAAACCGCAGGTGGGTGAAGAGTGGTCGTCGAGGGCGGACTGGTCAACGAGTAGACTCCACAAGTTTGGGGTTTATGAAACGTCTCTTCAACACGTGAAAACACATTTAAAAAACCAAAAAAAAAAAAACCCCAAAAAAAGGACAATTTCACCGCTTTTCTACGTTGCCACAAAAATGTCCGTGGCTTAAAAATCCATCACAGAGGTTCAGCTTCCATCCTCTTCGTCGCTTAAAAACAAAAAGGATTCAAGTGGTTTTTACCTTTAGAAAGACATTTTTTTTTTTTTTTAAATAGAAATTTCAGCTTGTTCACCTGCTGCTTCGCAATTTCCCCCCTCCTTCCTGTTTTTAATAAATAACAGCTCTGTGAATGGATTTTAAACAGCGTCGAGGCTTTAACTGGTCTAACACACTTTCACGACGTGAAGTTAGGGCCAAAATAAAAACAACACGAAACACACAAAAACGGAGAATAAGTCGCCGAGGGTCGTAATTTGACTTTCCCCTTCGCTGCAGAGGCGGGAACGGAAAACGAGTGGACCTGAGCGAAGCCAACGACCTGCTCCGCTGCGACGAGCCCCGTTGACAGCGACGGGAGGTTAGCTAACACCGCCTCACTTCTTCCTCCGCTGGGGGCTGAGAGCAGCTCACCTGCGGCTGAGCTCCACGGCACCCTGCTCCGGTCCCACCCCGGTCAGCTGAACGGAAACGTGTCCTTCCTCCGTCGCTGGGAGCGAGTTTGCCCGGGGGCCTTAGTGGGGGAGGAATCACGCCCAACGACGGGGGAGCTGCTTCCCGGAGCTTGGCTCTCAGCGTCGCGAGGTCGCTCGTTCGACTAATTACACCTGTCAATCACGGGTGCAATTAAGAGGCCGCCAGAGTCTGCATAGTAACTAGACACTCAGGCGGTTCATATAAAATGAAAAAAAAAAAAAAATTAAATATATTTGCCTCTCAGCTGTAGAAGTATAAAGTGCCAGAAAAATGAGAATACTCACGTCAAGTACAAGTACCTCAAAATTGTACATAAGTACAGTACTTGAGTAAATGTACTTAGTTACCTTCCACCACTGTTTATAGCCTGTTGAAAAGTGGTAGAAAAAGTATTCAGACCTTTCACTTTACTAAAATTAGTAAAAAATACTGTTACAAGTAAAAGTATAAAACAGTATAAAAAGTATTATGAGCTAAATTTATTTAAAGTAACAAAATACTCCTTGGGCAGAGTAGCCACTTTCAGAGTGTCATATTATTATTATTACTGATGCATTAACACATAAGCAGCATTTTAATATCGTAGCTGGTTGAGGTGGAGCCAGTTTATTATGTAGAATCATGACCTGCAAAGTAACTAGTGACCAAAGTTTTCAGATAAATGTAGTAGAGGTATGAAGTAACATACAATGGAAATAACCAAGTAAAGTACAAAAACCTCAAAGTTGCACTCAAGTGCCGCACTTGAATAAATGGAAGTTTCCCAAATATAAAGTTTCCCACTTTTCTGAAAATGCTTTTATTTTTTTACTTTGTGCTATCATTTACTTGACATATTAGGTGCATTGTAAGTTAATGGCAGATATTATTTTGTGTAATGAAACTCCTTTATTGTTAAATGACAATTTCCATCAAACCAACATCTGAGGTGTTTCACTAAAGTATACATCCGAGGTCCCAGAAGGCGACAGTACAGGCAAGATGCGACCCATCACTGAACAGCCGCTCACCGCGCGCCGACTCCAGACTTTGACGGAAAAAACCGACGACACAATCCGTGTACCCGTCGGACCAGCCTTCTGCTTCCATTCGTTGCAAAAACCTTGCCGTGCGTCTGTTCACGGCGAACAGACGATAAATCGAACTTGACAGAGGGAGTTCAGCTGAGAGTCAAAATAACAATCAGTCTCCGTTGTGCTGTTGAAGGAAAATCCCTGCGTCCATGTGTTTTTTTGTCAGTTCACCCCAAAATTAAAAACGTGTGACAGGAAAAGGAAGTTCATTTTATACAAAACATCCTAAAGTGCTAAATGCATAATGTTACAATTTCAGACAAAGGAGCACAAGTCAGTTTAGAGCTATTTTTGCAAAGTAAGTCTGCTTAGTGATTGTGTTCTTAATTAAACTTACTTCGAGTCTGAAGGTTTCCACATCATCTGTAAAAACAGCTTAAAGTATGAAAATACACAAGTCCAACCTTCACAAACCTCATGATCTCACAATAGCAACAGTTTAGTTCACAACATCCACCGTTTATGATATTAAAAATATAACATCTGCAAATATAACATAATTCATCTGAAAACGTCAAGGAAGGCAGCACTTGACAAAAAAAACGGCCTCACCGCAGGGTCCCTTTAGCAGCTGTTCTGGAGCTTTTGACCGGGTCCACAACAGCTGAGGTCGACGTGGATTTCAACACCAACAGCTCCACGTTAACAGAGGAAACGCAACCTGCTGCTATGAGATATGGTCAAAAGTTCCAGAAAAGCTACTAAAAAGGACCAGGAGGTGAGACTGTTCTGTCAACTGCTGTTTCCCAGGACAAGGTAGGACTTCGATCATCAAGCATACTAGTGTTTTTTTGGATGTTTTAGCTCATCTACATCAAATTGCATATAGTTATAACTTATCGTTGATCACTACCTACAGTTTAAGTGTTTTTAGAGTGAAAAATGAATTTTTCCTACGGTCTAGACCGTCACTGGCATCCATTTCATTCAGAACATTTACGTTATCACATTAACCCTTTGGCGATGTCCATGTCTGCCCGTTGTTGTCTGGATTTCGATTCTCCGTGATTACAATTTATGCATCCCATCCTCCACTTTGCTGAAGCGCACTTCCCACCTGCCGACACATGAGCAACCCCACAGTCGCGATCGACGCTAAAGCTTGCTCTAAAAATTAAAAAGTAGGATCTGGAGCGGTGCTCTGGTGGCTTGGAGCGCGCACTGAGCTTTTTAATAGGGTGCAGCACCTAAAGTTTCGACATAAAGAGTGTCTTCATCGTGAAGCATGTCCAAATGTTACCTCATTAGAAAGCTCCAACTATAACGGTGGGCCCCAGGCCGCAGCACTCCAGATCCGATCCAAATTGTCCTGTCTGTCGAGGCAGCAATATGAGCTCCACATCCATGTGAGGAGATTGCCTTTAAAAAAAAAAAAAAAAAAAAAAAAACTGGAATATTCAGTGATGGATCACTTACAGTATCTGGAGCAAGTTTCGGGTCACAAAGTTTCATACTGAAATCATATGAAATTGAGACCAGCATTAATAACTTTCTGGAAGACATTAAAAACACATCCATCAATCCAAATGAATGATTTGTAACATGGAGGGAGCTAATGTAGCACATACCACCTGTAAATTGACTAAACATACAAAAACTACAGTACGGTCTTTTAAGTATTTTATATACTTCCTTGTCGACGGGCTGTGAAATGGCAGCGGGTTGTGTCCAGTTTCTCCGTGATTTTTGGAAGATTGTAGACAGAGGTGAAAGGCGGGTTGAGAGAACCTTTCATTAAACAGCTTCTATAAATCTCTCCTTCTTCTTCTTCCTCTTCCTCTTCTTCTTCTTCTTCATTAGAATCAAAGCCATGGCACCAGTCAGTCAGCTAAATAACATCTAAACTCTACCCACCATCAGCCGAATGAGCGGGAGTAGAGCACAAGTGTAACATTATTTAGAGAAAATGAAATGAGAACCTCACTTTGATATGAATAAATGCTTGTGTAATCAACTGAACCAAACAATAAATAGAAAATCTTGAACCTGCATCTTTTACATTATAATTTTACAGCTGAATTTCAACAGTGCACTTTGACGCCTCGGACAATGAACAGAAATAATTAATTAATCATTTCAGTTTGTTACTAAGTGATAAAAACATCTCCAGCATTATTCTGATTCTGATCATTATAACTGGCACTTTTTTTTTTTTTTTTTTTTTTTTAATAATTTCTGATGAAATTAGTGGCCTTTAAGCGTTGAGTTTAAATACTCCCATGAGTACGATCAGTAATGGAGACAGTCTCACAGCAGGCCGGTGATCCAGTTGGTCAGTCAGAAAGACAGGCAGACATCCGACCGGACAATCAGTGAGTCAGCCAACAAGCCAGCCAGCCGGTCTGTAACAGTCAGTGCAAGTGTTCAGTGCATCAGTAGTGTGTCGACAAAGAATCGAGTCCTGCTGTGTCGAATCGGATCAACTGACCTGGGGTCTGAAGCCACAGAAGTGGTTCTCAACCTCTTTGAAAACAATGTCAAAAATATTTAAATATGACACTAATTTGCATATAAGATGTGTTCAACATTCTTTAAATTATCTCGCAGCTCTCTAGGTCTGTGGGTTGAGAACAAATACTCTCCGGCAACTGTGGGCTTTTGTTGACAGCAGAGCAGCTCTCTGCAAAGCTGGTCTTCATTTAGTTCAGCAGCCGGAGCTGCTGAAGATGGGCACGGGAAGCAATCAACTTGGTACATTTCTTAAAAATCAAGCTGAGCAAATAGTTGCCATAAGCTGATTTATATTCAAGGAACTGTAGCAAGTCTCGTGGGCAAGCAATGATCCTTCAACAGCCACTCACAGGCCTTTCCCGATTATTTGCAGCAACACCAAAAACGCTGTAAGCAGAGTGACCGAAATTTAGCAAACGGCGAGGTTTGTGCAGTCAGTTGACCGAGCTGATGTTTCTGTCAGCTGGTGTTTCAAATTATTCAGTTCCCTAGGTTTGACACGATCCATCACATGAACGCCACCTTTACACCATCGAGCAGCTAAAGCACTTCACTTCATTTGGCCCATCGACGTCAGTTCATTCCTGACAGTAAGTCTTTCCAGCAACAGCGTCTGAGTGAGTCTTACGTCAGCTGATACAGCTGCTTGTTGTGTGCTTGGCATTTGAAAAAAATTCTCACTAAGACAGAGTTCTTATAAGCCTGCTCTCCTGGGGCTACTGCTTCTTATCCAGTGCAACATTGTCGTTAAAAGTCAGGAACTCACAGGGCTGTAATGGAAATGGCTTGGAGATCGCGACAAAAATCAGGTTGTGGGTTAGCGCCAAACCCCCCTTCCCCCTCGTCGAGATCCATCCGGGATTGTGACATCTGAGGACCGAACTTCGGACAAAGTTTATCGCAGGCCTTACTTCTCTGTTTGCCTGGCGAGCTTCAGACGTTATTGTGAGTCTCTGTGAAAACTGGCTGCCGTAGCTGATGCCGGGCGACGCCTGTGGTCATAATGGCTTGTCGATCACTGCAACTCCTGCGGGAGTGAGAGCATGACAGACAGTGAGACAGGGATGAACCTCCACACAGACAGGTAAAATGTGAAGACACTGTCATATTATATTGCCTGTGGTATGATCAGTCGAGACGTACCGGCATAGCTGCGTCCGTTGCTCATGTTGGTGGGAATGAGGCTCCACTTGTCTGTGGCCGGGTTGTAAAACTCTACGGAGGAGAGGTTACAGGACCCGTCGTCTCCTCCAATCACATACAGCAGTCCGTTAATGGAACAGACACCTTGAGGAAGGAGTTAAACATTTAAACACCTTTGCTTGATTCTTCTACGTTTCCCTGCTCCCAGTGGAAAAAACAAAACTGAATCAATTTCTAGTAATTAACATTATGATTTTACAGATTTTTATATTTCAGGAGAAAGTGAAAAATAATGTATGTTAATGGGTAATGGTTGTAGAAAATATCACACTATGCGAGGGCAACAAAAGAAACATTTTGTCATTATGTATACATCAGGATACAGGTATGGTATTATGCTTCATTTTCTACATTTGGTTCCAAATTTCTTAAAAGCCAGACAACTGACATACACATTTTAGAGATCCCTAACAACCTAGGTGTAAGCTCAATAAAAGTCTCTCCTTTTATCACAAGTCATTATTGTCTAAAGAAGAGCTGCTGATGAGATGCGTATTGGTGATTATCTAATTGTTGAGAAAGAAACAAGATCAAAAACTGAAGCATTTGCTGACTTTGTCCAAGAAAGATCAACAGCGGTATCCACCATCAATGACCTTATATCATTTGACATCTCTTAAACCCCCCATTTTGCGATTTCCAGCTTCGACATGATCGTTAACTATGAGCTAAAACTTTAATGGATTTGATTGATGGTGGGAGTCTGCGGGTGTTGTCTGACCTGCATTTCTTCTGCACATGTTCATGTCACAGACCAGCCTCCAGGTGTTGGTCTGTGGGTCGTAAACCTCAACACTCTTCCTCACTAGAGGTCCGTCATGTCCTCCCGCCGCATACAGCTGACCGCCCAACACGCCCACACCTAGACAAAAAAAAAAAAAAAAAAAAACGCAGGGAGACACCTGTGTGATCACAGATAAAGTAGAAGTCATAGATGAAGCTGTAGAGTTGTCCTCATACCATAACACTACAACAGAGCTGCGCTGTCTAATTGTGTTCTACCTTTGTTTTCCTATGGCAGTTTTATTTATGTTCTCAAGCTGAGCACAGTCCTTTCACTCTTGGGATAACTACTCAATTGAAGACATGGTGGAGGGTGTACGATTTTACTCTGTCCAGTCTGTAGAGTCGGATTGCTAGTCTGTCTGTACAAACTGCTTCTTTGACCTGATCCAGTGCTTTCGAATTGGATTTCCAGCATGAAGAACACACTGTTTATTGTGAAAGCACTCTACTGAATCGCGATAGTTGCGCTGCTTCACGGATTCTTGTTTGTACAATTGCAGACAAAGTCCACCGGGTGGCACTGTTGCTCCAGAGAAAACTGGCAAAAGCACAACACTGCATCATTTAAAACAATACAGTATCAATTAATCAATTAAATATGGTTATCTCCAGTTTGCAAACCTGTGTATCTTTTCTGTAGAGCCACTAATTCGGCTAAAATAGGTAATGTTTTGGTGCTCCCTGTGTGCATCATGAACTGTGCTGCACGTGGAGTATGGTACAGAATAGTGTGTGTGTGTGTGTGTGTGTGTGTGTGTGTGTGTGTGTGTACCTGCTCCACTGCGCCGCGTGCTCATGTCAGCTACGTAGCACCACTGATCAGTGACAGGGTCGTATTCTTCCACTGTACTGAGACACTGACGGGATGCTCCATCGTAGCCCCCTACTGCATACAATTTACCTACAGACACACACACACACACACGGTCATTAAAATCAGTTACATTTGAATTTTTTCATTTTCACTGAAATGGCATACAATATAACCCCAGGTCACACACGCTTCATTCTTACCATCGACCACCCCTACACCCACACTGCTGCGTCGGGTGTTCATGGAGGCTACATAGATCCACTCATTGGTTTTATAATTGTAGGATTCTACTGTCGACAAACCTGAACGAGAGAGAAACAGGGACGGAAAGAGACAAAAGAGAAAAGCACAGAAAGGCAAGAAAACTGAGTGAATAACATAAACAGGTAAGAAAAAGACTGTGTGTGTTGATCAGGCTGTGGGTGTTAACGTTTTGGGTTCAGCTGGTAAATGTGCTGAAAGGAGAGGGGGAAATGTCTCGTGTTTACTCTTAACACTGTAGCAGACAGTAGTGCTACTGCAAGCAATCGTATCTGCTCACCCTCAGGTAAGTAATGAGCGAGAGAGGACACAGGCAGATAATGATGCTACTGTAAGTCAGAAGGGGAAATTTGTTTTAAAGAAGTAGACAGGGAGACTAAAGCAGCATTTTGCTCTGTAAACCAAGTCTTCCACCTTACCCCATGTTTACTGCTCACACATTGTTCTTCTGTATTTCATTTTTTTCCAGGGCATTTCTTTTCTAAATTGATACCTTTTTTAGTCAACTGTCTATCCTGCAGCTATAGACCATAAAAGCTCATTCACAGCACATTATTTTCCCGCAACATGACAAAGATTTTTGTAATTGTGCCCCCCCCAACAGCTGGAAAAACTTTTCCCGACCTGTGTTGGAAATGATGCGATCTATTTCTGTCTTTGTTCTATGTGATACACACACGCAGACTTTAAACAATCCAAGTCACAGTAGGGCTCTTTTAACCTCAACTGGTTTACCAGATCATGTAATCAAAGCCTGCACAAGTAGCAAGTATATCTTTAAACCATAGCACCTAAAAGTACAAGTTCCTTGTTTGAAAGTCTTGTTTTAGTTTTCATTGTTTTAAAATCTCGCACAGTATCCGGATTTATAAAACATGTATTTTTAACTATAAGTAGTGATATTCCTCAGAAAGCGACACCACTTGTGCAACCCTATTATGTGTATGTAAGTGAGTGTGTATAAGTGTGTACCTATACTTCCGTTAAAGCCCCCAACAGCGTACAGTAAATCCCCCAACACAGAAGCTCCCAGTGTACTGCGTCTCTCCTGCATACTCGCCACCGCGCTCCACTGGTCTCTCGCTCCGTCGTACACGTCCACCGTCCGCTCCCGCAGTGAACTGTTGAACCCCCCAACTGCATACACACGGCCCGCCATGGAGACAACACCTGGGGAAAGTAGAGAGAATGAAATTGATTATTAAAAGAAATGCAGGATAATATTATGACTTGTTTATGGAGCATTTTTATTTTGTGGATAATTATGCCCATAGCACTGGTTTTAGAGATGTTACCCTATTAACAGCAGATTGTTTACACTTAACATTTCTGCTAAAGCCAAGCTAACATGTTTGGATTTTTGTTTTAACTTTTCAGACAGTTGATAGTCTCAGTTCATTTCACTAAAGCATAACAGAGACTTGAACCTTGTATGATTCAGGTAAAGAATCGCGGGTTCATTTCGTCTGCTTTAATTTTTGTCAAAGCTATGTTAGGTTAGTGCATGGTAATGCAGTTGCAAGAGGGACTATTTTACTTGAAAACAGCAATCTTTTTAATAGATAGTGTGATAATATTAAATGATTCCCATAAACTTTGAGAAGCCCAAAAGTCCAGTTTTTACTGAGACTGATAACCCTACAACGAAGTCATGCACAAGATACATAAACTGACCTGCCCTGCAGCGTCTTGAAGGAAGGTCAGCTACTTGGTACCAACGGTCTTCCTGGAAGTCGTAACACTCCACACTGCGGATCGCCTTAGGGGCCTGACCGCCGACTACAATCATCACCTGTACATCGAGTTGAGTCACTTATGCGTGTTTATAAAAGAGAATAAACCACAATGGATACTGAGAGCTTACGTTCTGCCTGTCAGGGAGCGGCATGCGAGATGTGCAGTGTGTGTGTGTGTGTGTGTTTGTTTACCTTGGGGATACTGATAGGTGTTCTCGGTCGGGTTCTGTCTGTCTTGATGAGGTGCCGCTGGTCGGCTGGCAGCAGGTGATACTTCATTGCCTCTATAAGAAAGTCTTTACAGGTGTTGTTGTTCTTTATCAAAGCCTCTTCCTCCACAATCTGAAACAGGGAGATACTTCAAACAAATTTCATCTCTATTTACAACTGTCAAACCATTCAGTTGTGGTGCCCGTGGACAGGTGGATATATTGACTGTGTATATACAAGCACCAGTTTTATATTACTATCTACCCAGCTCACACAGATCGGTTAAGAGCTAGACTAAATATTACATTCAATTAAGGCACTGTGGTGTACTGAATTGATTTTTAGGACTTTACATTTCTTCTTTTGAAGTGACAAAAATTTGTTAATCAACTAAAGCACGTTGGTGAAGAGCACCAACCATATCTGAAGGTATAAAGTTAAAGGCAAATGGACTTGCTGTTGAGTGTTGGATTCGTTTTCCACTGATCCAAACGGACTCTAACTGATGAAGCATCTTGGTTGAGTCAGAAAAAATCTTCAGCCCTTCAATTAATACAGTATTTCTGGATTTCCAATGAGCTGGATGATTGAGAACTGTGACTGACACACACAGACATTCGGTTTTAATCATAGCCTTCACAACATTCAGGAGGCTTATTCTAAGTCATTTCTATGACTAGTTACGTTTTTTATGTGAATAATTTGCACAATAATGCATCGGGCAATGTGACGTAAAAAAGGTGAAGAATTTAGAGAAAGCAGAGCAGACTAGAGAATGTCTTTTACCTGTACCAGGTAATCCCTGGACAGTAGTGGAAGTCTGACATGCTCCATCAGTTTGGGCATGTACTCCAGACGAGCGGGCTTATCGTGCTTGATCCAAGCTATCATAGCCTCAAACACCTGGAAGAGAGATGGAGAGAACATTACAGGCTAATATAGAAATGAAGAGACAAAGACTCCTGGGGGAGAGTCAACTGTTAAAATGCATTCACATTTCCGATTCTTAGTCCTTTTCTTTGACCTAGAAATACAGTGACTTATTGATATTAGTAACCTGTTTTGTTTTTTTTTTAAACAAATTTTTTGTCTGAAAGTTTTGGCTTCTTTGGGATTGAAGGTCAAAACTGAGAGGAAAACATTCAATTTTTATACTTGAGCTGAATTTTCTCAATCAATCCCTCTCATTTTCTCAGTCAACCACTGCATGAAGTAGGGCATGATTCACAGTTTTGGAAAGCTGTTTTTCCAACTTGGTGTGAGGAGGGGGTTTCAAACACTGTTCAACGATTTACAAGTGCTCCATTTGAAGCATAGAGACGTCCTTAGTGGGGACGCTGCACACGACACGCCCCACAAGCTCAATTATTTAACTCACTGTTTGTGTGAAATGCATTGTTCAAGCTGTAGATACTGTGTTCTTTCATAGTGAAATACCAATATGTATTGCTCGTACTTCACTCCCAGCAGGATGTCAGGACACTGAAGGTAGCAGACCTTTGTTTTACACCTTTTTCCATCCAAAACAGGTTTTGGTGAAGACAGCACATCATCAGTAATCTATTGCTTCAACCGTTGGCCTGTGGAGCAGCTACACTGGAGCAAATGAAGGACTGAGTACTCTTCCTGTTTTACACAAAGGGACATTAACGACGATAGTTGAAGGAAAGAGGGTCATTACGCAACGACCCCCCAGACCTTCTTCTCTTCTAGGGTTCGAACTAGCCGTCTTCTAAACTTAAACTGGAAACCTTCTACCAACATGCAGCCTAGGCTACTTCCAATTCGGATTTACACACGCCATAAAAATAGAAACATGTTTAAGTGTAATACAATGCAAAAACAATGGTACTGTAATAAAAAGTGTGATTCTTATAATGTAGTTCTGTGTGTGTGTGTGCTGCACAAAATACATACATTCTGCTGAATATCTGCTGACCATGCCACCGCCTATGTAGCTGACTTCACATAATACCATACAAACTGTAATTAAGAGCATTTGAGTAGGAAAAACCCATTCTCTTGAGTCTCATAGCTGTAATTCTGAGTCAGAGATATCAGGACTTTCTGCCAAGCAAAGATATCTCACTTGACAAGAATAACTACGTGTCTACAAACCAGTGGCGAATTGGCAGCCGACACGAGTAAGATCTGACTCACTGATTATGTGAAATGAATAAAACAAGCTGTACATACTGTGTTCTTTCATGGTGAAATACCAACATGTACTGCTTGTGCTGACTGCAAGGTTAGCAGCGGGGGTAATCATCTTTGAATGAAAGCTCCCTAAATGGAACAACAGGAAGTTTTCCCACATCCTCAGAATGTGCCACAGAGTTCAATCAATACACACAAAGTTGGACAAAAGTTGACCTCTTTTAAAATGTATCTAAAAAGAGGTGGGTGTCTCAGTATCTATACTTTTGCACTGATCCCCCACAACAATAAATTGTAGCAGATAATTCATTGGTAACTGATTGTGTCTCCAGATGAAGCCGGTTTGACACTTCATGTATGACAATATCTGGTTCGCTCTGTTTCTGTCTGACCGAACCGGCAGTCGCCTCGACTGCTGCTGTCCTGACAGCAAGATGACACACAGATCTCATGTTGACCGGCTCACTGCAGACGGAGATGCCACCCTCTGGAATACGTCTGTCAGCCAAAGACTTCTAATCAGACACAGTGAGCGTGATGAAGACCTCTGTCCTTAGTACAGCTGTAGATCCTTCTCAGTTGCTCCCAAGGTCAGGATTTGCAGAGTCGACACTTCTTACCAATGCATCAACTCCATGTTCTGTATAGTAACTGGCCAGGTGCTTGTGGATGGTTGGTTCATGCTTTTTCTTATTCATTACATCTTATCTACAAATAGGAGAGATACATGTATAATGATTGATTCTCCTGCACATTGTTTCAGTTCAGCCACCCCACACCATCCTCCTGTACACGACTCACGTTTTACCAAAAACTTGCGTTTTAATGTCTTTGTTCATAACGTTGGCATAATGTTGGCAACTTGGTCATAGTTCAGTTATGAAAGCCTACGGCACTGCGGAGGTTCTCTTCTGCACTGTCAGCCGGACACCGGAGCTGAGCGTATTGGAGCGCCAAAGAGAAACGAGTCAGACTGTCGGACATTGTGTTGCCCTCCGTCTCCATCGCCCGTCTCTACTTCCATCATAGTAAATTTTGTGGTTTTGTCATTTTAAGACCGCACTCGGTTTGTAAAGTTTACAGTCTGCCACACTGCTGCCCCTGCATTGCTCTGTGTACTGTGAGGCAGCTAAAAAAATAAAAATAAAACAAAATGCAGTGAGTTGACTAACAAAATGCAAGTTGACTTGGGGTCTTTTTGACCGATGCATCGACTCATTGACTTTTAGAGGACAGCCCTAGCTCCCACTTTACCCAGAATTTCTTAATAGTCATTAGTCATTATTTAGTTATTTTGCGTTCCTCTAAAATCCCTTAGGAATGTAATCCTCACATATCTTTTCACCCTCAAGGAATCAAGACAAACTTTGATCAAATAGCTGAAGCGTGTGTCTGCATTGTGTTGTCTCACCTTCTCCTCCGTGGAGACTGTCAGTTTGTCACTGGAGATGAGGCTGCACACTTGCTGCAGAGTCAGGCCTAGAAACTCCTCACCCTGCACCACCTCTGTGAAGTGCTGCTCTGAGATACACAAACATGCAGGGTTACACACAAAACAAACTATATATTTTACCTAATAAACTCTTTGACGTTCATATACAATGCCCAACACCAAACAACAAAGCTAAAATCTTATGTTGTTTTTGCTGAAAAGGTGTCTCTCGTGTCCTTTTCACCATTTAACATTTTCACTTTCAACAAGACATTTTGAAATTCGCTGGACATGCAGCAATTTTCCAAAGATTTCAGCATTTTCCAGTGCTGGTGAAACTAAATGTTACATAAAAGTACCACCACCTACCAAAGCATGCCACAAATTAACACAGTGGCAGTGAACAGTGAGAAGCTTACCAGCGTATGCGTGGGCCTGGTTGAGAAGCTGTGTGCATGTGTGCAGGTCAGCAAAGGCTCTGATGCCCAGACAGTTGGTGGGGTGAAGCTGAGACTGCAAGAACTCGCAACAAACCTGACGAACATCCATCAGCTGGAGGAGACTCGCTGCTGGCAGCAGAACCTGCAAGGAGGACACACACATAGTCAATTAAAAACCCCAACTGGATTTTATTAGCAGAAGAACTTGGTGGAAGGAAATTACTTGGAAATCCATGTTCTGGTCTTCTTGCATATTCATATATGCCAAAAGGGTTTTTAAAAACAAAATGGTAGAGCACAGTTAATTGCCACAAACAGCCAAAGATTGAGGGACATTTGGTGGCGTGAAGTCAGTGAGCTGTTAACGCGACAACAACTCCCTGCAAACAACTCATTACTTCAACAACGTCGCTGGTCAGTCAGTCATTTTATTCATTAATTAACCAGCTACTGAACACAGAGTCAAGCAGTTATCTAGCGATCAGTCCAGAAAACTGATCAACCAGCAAACCACAAACCTCTGCACCAATCAACTTGTTACCTAGTCAATTAGTCGGCAGGCCAGAGAGGATCAGTAAATTAACCGATTAGTTGGTAGACAGAAAATTAATTGACAGCTATTTTGATAATTAATTCATTGTTTCAGTAATTTTTCAAGCAAACATGCCAAATATTTGCTAGCTCCAACTTCTTAAATATGAGGATTAACTGATTTTCTTTGTCATATATGATAATAAATTGAATATCTCAGGTCTTAGACCTGTTTGTCCATTTGGCGGATTAAAAAAAAAAAAAAAAAGGCAGAATGATTGATAATAAAAAGACTGAGTACATGCAGACCTATTTAAATGAAAGCAAAATTGGCTGGTTGCACAGGGAGAGAGTTTGCAACCAAAACAAAAACCTTGCATTTGGCTTTTACCGCTGCAGAGTGCAAAGGCTGTCAACCAACCTGGCTGCAATTTTCATACAGCTCTGTTCATTACCAACACCAACATGTAACACAACATCATCTGAAACAGGTCAATAGCGAAGCACATCATTCGACAGACCGACCTCAAGTGACAGTGAGTGCAGTGATGTGTGTATGCACTGCCACGTTAGAGAGCAGCCGTTGAGAGCAAATCCAATTTGATTTTGTTTTCCACCTGCAAATATAATATTGACACTAGATTTTGTATGAGACTGATTATTGTAACATTGGGATGTGCCCTAAATTTGTATCTACTTGGTCTTAAACGTTGCAATAGTCCTTCGTATACGCTGCCACATTACAGCTACATGTATCCCTTCAGGTATCTGTCAGAGGGATTGTAATATTTTATTCTGTCTCTATTGCTCAGCCCTGAGGTCATCCTAAATCTGTTCGACCATCAGCTAGCAAGGCAGGCAGGGACTGTACTGTTGAAACTCTGATAATAACAGACAAAGCTACCCTTTCATACATCCCTACACATTAGCTTAACTAGGTCAGTGAGACCGTCTCTGTCTGCCTCTACACCTCTCTGTCTGCACACTCGCTCATCCTCTGAGTGTGTATTGTTGCTGTCTCCTCTGTTTTTCAGCTGCCCTCTAGCCTTATGTTTTCTAAAAGGAGCATCAGGCCCACTTGAGCTATGCTTATAGCAGCTGTGACACACACACACAGACAGACAGACAAAGACTGAGGGTAACCCAAGCAACACATATAGTATGTTCTACAGTGAAAACACAGAGTTTGAAGAAATAAATAGTAAAAGGAGTCTTTTACTGAATATTAGCCCCGTGTCAATACACACACGTCATTCATTTACGTGTCAGCCAATCAGGCAGGCACACTGCTAACAGTGGGAGGATTTCCTGCCTCTCTCCATGCACACTTCCTGTGCTAATAATCAAAGGAAGTATCCAGCCTGCAGCTTGATCCTGGTGCATTTATTCAGCCCCGCAGCAGAGCCATGCAGTTACCAAGAGTTGATGGCATAGAGATAAACAAGGCCTAAGTCCTGTGCTTTCATAGCCAAGCCCAGCTCACAACCATTACCAGCTCTTACTTCATTGTAGTACCGTTAAAAGGGCGGATCCAGGATTTTTTTTTTTTTTTTTTTTTTTTGGTTAAATCACTTTCCTTAACATTGCGAAATAATGCTTTTTTCGACACTTTCAGCAATATTTGGCCTTGGTGGAGGCCAGTGCTCTACTGGGTGCAATTCTAGTTGTCACTTCATTGCTCTGAAACATAATACAATTTTTAGAATTTCCTGAAGTGAAAGTCTATTTTAAAAGCTTCTCAAAAAAAACCTGAAAAAATATATTGCTAGTGTTTTTGCCAGTAAAACATTACAGCCATGGCTGTAAGTAAAGAGGATAAGAGGACAGCTACTTTCAGAAAGTAGTTTTGGTTTTTTTTGGTATTATTTGTATTGTATTCTCTCATGTTTTTCTAAACGTTTGTATTTTGAATTCATAGTGTAACAAAAGCGAGGTTGAAATTTGGGATAAATAACCACTGTAACTACTGCACACAGAACTTGACTGACTCACACTCAAGCCAGGGACCAAAACTAAAGGTCTGTGCACCGAAAAAAGGACTTTTGCTTCCCAACGGCAACAACAGTGCTACTTTGATTTGATCATCTCCACTGTGAAACAGTAAGAAAATGTGACAAAAATGAACTCAGCTAGTGTTTTGAATTGCTGGTCCCGGGCAAGCGATGTTTATTTCTTCAAAACTGAACTCTTCACCAGGGAGAACAGAGAAGAGGAAGAGCTGAAAGGGGCATTAACACATAAAAACTCCTGACACAGTGTCTTTAAAGCGAAGCTAAAGTTATAAACAAGGAAAAAAGCCACCATAACAGAGGAAAAAAGGAAAAGACACCGAGGAAAAACAGGAAAACGATTTTTCACCCACTTGCACTCCCCTTCCTCATCGCTCTCTCTCTTCATAAACACTTCTAGCACACAAACTCTCACCTGGACGTTGTCCTCTGTGACCTCAATCTCAGCTGTGTAGATGTAATCCACCAGTTTTCTCAGGGTCTGACCGTCCACCTCTCTGATCTCCACCTGATGGGCCTTGCTCTCACTCATGTCACCTGCACGCAGAGAAAGACACACAGTTAAGGACATTACAGTGCACGCGCACACGCTCACGCACACGGACATGCATGCACACAAGATATAATGCCAAGCAAACAGCAGTGTATGCCTACCTGTGAACATGGCACAGAAGTAGGGGCTACAGGACGCCAGGACCACCCTGTGAGCTGGCACTTCAACATTCCCTGCAATCAGCTGGACATCACACAGCATCTTTTTACTGAAGGATGAAGCGACAGAGAGAAACAAAAGGTCCATATTTGTTATCTTCATTTATTTAATTGTTTATTATAATGGTGTGTAAAAATAAATATGCATACAGGAGCCGGAGGGGGTATCCTTGAGTATGTGTAGGACCGCTGCCAGTAAATGTGGTAATTAACATTTGTTGTTAATTAACAGGGGTGTAGTTAAATACTTTAAAAGAATAAATGGATTTGTTCCAGTTAGGAGTTTCATGTTTCAGTATCATTATCAGACAAGACTGGCACAATAATTTTAACCTAACCTTTCATCTTATCCTTTTCTAAAGAGGACCAAAATGGATGTAAGCTTTTAGTTTTATTGTAGGACTGAAACTATGGATTATTTTCAATATCAGTATATTACATATATATAATATTACAGTGAAAGAGGGGAAACTAGAGAATAATTGGCAATTTTCACTATATTTGCTTGAGAAATGGCTAAAACAATTACTAAATTATCAAATTTGAGCTTCAGTACAGTGCATGTGTTGTTTTTGATCATTTTAAGAGAAAGCAATAGCGTAGGAAAACCAAGGAAGCAGGAATATTTCCATTCACTAAAAAGCCAGACTCAAACTGTTGCATCTTGTTTTGAGGCAGCTTTGCTCTGTGGTCTGTTGAGACTCCTGCCAGCAGACAAAGTGGGATCTCTTCGATCTCTTCTGAAATGGATTTCTCCCTGTGGAAGACTTGGAACACTATTGGTTTTAATTTTCAATTCTGAAGGACAGACACTAAAACCTGAGACTCACTGAGATGTTTCAGATGGCTGAAAGGTTTCTATGAAACTGAAGTCAGCAACCAGTAAAGGACTGTAGGTAGCAACCAGCTGTTTTTGTAGATTTTTTTTAATGGTGGACTTTTCTGTTTAAGAATTAAACAGTTTCTCCTCAGGCAGAAGTACTTCACAGCTGCACTGATATTTTCAGACGAGCCAGGTGAACCAAAGAGGACTCCTGTGTTAATACATAATTTCTGATTTACAAAGCAGACTAAAGCCTCTTCATTTGCATACCAAAGACAGCTGGCCACAGGTGAAACGGCCATATGTATACTGTAAAAAAACCCACTACTCTCAGCAACACACCTCCTCAGGTCATTCATTAGCTGGAAAGCTTTCCTCATGTGCGTCTGGTTGAAGGTGTGCATCCCTCCATTCACGGTGTCCTCCTCCGAGTCCGTGGTGCAGTTTGGACGCTGTGAGGCCGGCGTGGCCACCAGACTGGTAAGACATGAGAGGCAGTGTCTGGATCATTGGAGATAGATGGTGACCCAACAGTTAGACAGACAACTTCATGGTTCATCTCTAGGGTTTTAAAAAGAGGACGGGAAAGGGACGATAAATTGAAAGTAGTGAAGCCTCCACAATCAACAGTGGTAAGATGAGTTCTAGGAATATTCTAACTTTGTCACTGTTGTCAATAAATTTTGTGCTATACCACAGAAAAAACAGTTTAGTAAATGTACACCAGATATTAGGGGCTGTCTTTTGGCTTGTTTGGCTTTCTGCAGTTATTTTTGAATGCTTGTATGACACCACTGACCCATCCTCCTTTAATAATGCGCGTTCTTCAAGGTAACCTGCTCTGTTTGTCCTGGAACTCAGATGCTGCTATAGAGTCCGCCTACTGCGTACTTTACAATAAGGATTTTATACATCACTTGAAAACATTTCAATCTAGTGTGGATTTTTTAAAGTTAAATATTACATTGGGGTTCTCCCATCTCTCCCATCTCCCTCACTTGACATTAAAGGTAGAGGTGTATAGTTTATGCCTAAGGCTGCAACTAATGATTATTTTCATTATCGATTATCAATATCGATCGATATTTTATCAATTTGTTATTTAAGCAATAAAATGTCAGATAGTGCTCAATACAGCCCAAGTTGATGTTTTAATGTGCCTTGTTTTGTCCAGCCCATAGCATAAAACCAAACAATACTCAGTTTACTATTATAAAAGATGAAGAAAAACCAGCAAATTTACACATTTCAGAAGCATAGACCAGTGAATTTTGGGCATTTTTGCCTAAAAAATTATTTAAACTATGAATCGATTATCAAAATTATTGCAGATTAACTTTTGTTTCTATCAACTTATCGTTTCAGTTGTATTTATGTTTGAAATTTGTGCACAAAACATTAACTAAAACTGCAACTTTTATTTTGGAGTGGTATGGCTCTTAATCAAAAAGCTTATAAATAAAAAGAGGACAAAGTAGGCCGAGTGTGAAAGGGACAGTATATGAAACTTTGGAAATGTTCAACAAATTTGAGATGCTGCATTCAATTTGGCTTTTTTCATGATATAAGGGTTGGAAAATATGACTGATTGAACAACAGACAATCGAGAATCTCTGTTCCTTTACTGTATTTACCAATATCTCCGGTTGTAATAGGCAATTTTGAGGAAAGTTTTAAATCAATTAGCAGGACTGATTTTTGGCAATATTGGATTTACATGATTGTGGCAACAGTATGATTGAGAACCTTAATTTGTCAAGTTAGTTCATTACATTTAGACAGAAACAGATGGCGACGCACCGATATGATAGACTGGTTTCATACTGACCTTAGTAAACAAATCAGGCTATCAGCCATGACCAATGACCTATCCACATCAAACATGGTTTCTTTGTCAGTGTCATTGTAAAATTTAAGTGTTTCCTAAATCAGTTACATTTATTCTGTCACTATGGGCCAGTGACTCCGCTATTTTTTGCCTCACATTATCTTACATAAAAATTATTCCAATGAGAACCACAAACTGAGGTTTGCATATTTTAAATGTGGAACTTGTATCGGAGCAGTACTCAGTATTGACAGATTATACTGAGCTGAGGTATCAGACTCGGCACTGGGAGAGAAAAAGTTGGACCGGCACATCCCTAATCAGTATTGTGAAATACAATTACATATACTAATGCAATAAACTGATGGATGTTACTTCCATGATGTCTGTAGGAAATGCGAAGTCAAGCATGCCTATTAGAATAATGATCCCTGTTGTACTCAAGATAACCGTTTGGCAGTAAAAGGACTTAAAGAAAAAGGCTGACATCGTTCATATTTTTGATTATAGTCAACAAATTCAAATATAAGACCAAAACCAACAATGCGTCAGTCTTCTCTGAAGACTTTCCATCTGGACACTGCAGTCTTTAGAAAATATTACTCAAAAAAGAGAAAAACAGTAAATTTTTAGGGGCTTTTTGCAGCTGTGGATTAATTCACATTTGGTACACTACTGATTATAGAGCTGCAGCGATTAGACAATTAGTCGATTGACAGAAAATTAATTGGCAAGAGTTTTGATAGCTGATTGATCAATCTGAGTAATTTGGCTCTGGCCTCACAAATCTGAATGTTTTCTGATTTCCTTAGTCCTCTACAGTTGTAAACTGTATATCTCATCTGAAGATTTGACTTTGGGCTTTGAGAAATTGTGATGAGCTATTTTTTTTTTAACCATTTTCTAACATTTTTTTGATATCAAACAATTACTTATGAAAAATGACTGACAGATTCACGTGATAGGAAAAAAATATTGCTAGTTGCAACCCTGTAATTGAGTATTTACAGCGGTAAGATGGTGTACAGTGGACTGATTCAAAATAAATTAAGGCGTGTGTGTTCATGGTAATGAAGGAACATGTCACCTGGTACAAAAGTGTGGCTCTTTAACGTGTTTTTAGTAGTTTTCAGACAATAATGGCACAGATGAATAAGCGCATCAGGCTCTAAAAACACAGATACATGACCTATATTTACCGTTGGTTATGATCTTTTTTTTTTTTTTTGGCAATATGAAAAATATATATTGCCAGCCTTATCTTTTAAGCATTCCTAAGACAAATACACAAAGAAAGGACGAATAACGGAAATATTTCCTGTTACCCAATGTTTCACAGAGCAGCCTGACCACACTGAAGAAAACCTGGTGAGGACTCCTAACCCCGAAGAACACTTTTAACTTTTAACACCGTGTGATTTAAGTTTTAAATTCAACTTGTAACCAAAGGTGCCCTGCACTGAGCCGAGAGCAGGTGGCAGGAGGAAAACAGAAAACAGAAAACATGACTGTCTCCACCGTGCGTGTACTGTAGTGCACGTTATCTGGACTCTCACGTTGACCCGTCTTTTGTCCACCAAAACAGTTTCAGCAAATAATGATGCAGCAATTACAAGCCACAGTAATGCTATGTTAGGTCGGGACACAGCAGCACCAGTCGGTGAAGTAAAGTAAACACTGAACAGGTCGCAGAGAGCTTGTCTCTTTCTGTCCAAAATTCAAAAGGAGTTTGGTAGAAAATGGTGTTTGTTTGGAGTTTGCTGTGCCTCAAGTTGTCAGGTTGGCTAGCTCTTAGCACTGCTAATCATTTAACTAACATAAGCTTATGAGAGCTGCCGTTGATTGCCATAAATCACTGGTCATATCGTGGTTATAACCAGTTTTGGTTGCCAGTATACATTCAGCTCACTGTCTATAAGCAACGGCTTGGCGGCAGTTCCCAGATTTTAACTTGGGAGTTTGGTTTTGCGCAGCCAACGATGCTAGCTAACTTACCGAAGCTAACTACTCAGCGAGGCTAGCTTGAGTTCGTGTGCTGGGAAGGTGCTCTTTTGACTGTCCGCGCTGGATTTATGGTCAGAACATCATGTGGCCTACAATGTTATCCAACAGATGTACAAGCAAGCGGCGTGAATCACAGATTTACGAAATAATCCCCAGCGCTGAGCCAACTCACCCCAACGACACACCGTCCATCCTCCCGGAGCCAGAGACCACAGCAGGCATGGGCGCTGCACACAGATCCTGTATTACCGGGAGGAATCACTCCGTAGTTTAAAAAAAAAAAAAAAAAAAAAAAAGCCACACACATATGCAGCTTAGTACACTGGTATGAGTAGCCTGGTCCCAAAAAAAAGAAAACCTTAAATATTTACTTTTTTTTTTTTTAAATAATCAAATTATGTATCACATCTGTTATCTGTTCTTTCAAGATTTGTGCGTCTCTCTTTATTCTCTATTTTTATACTTCCTTTAGTTATTGCATGTAATTTGGCTGCGTTGTAATGTGAAGTGGCTGCAGTTTCCGTTTGGGATTAATAAAGTACTCTATCCATCTATCTATCTATCTCTGAAGGTCTTAAAACTGGATTTTGGGTAGAGTCTCTACACAAGAAAGGGCTACGAGATAGAGGAGGGAGGACCCCTCAGAGGTGATATAGTGCTTCAGTGGTGCAAATTTCAGACACATTTGTGATTAATCAAATTATGCAGCGAGAGATAAACTAGAGTAAACCTGGGGGCTTTGGGACTACTGGGCAGTTGCCCACTTTGCCCAGTTTGTAATCCAGCCTTGCTATTAGTTACTCCAAGTTTTTTATCCTGGTGGCCATAGAAAACCCGTCCATATTTTCCTATTTTTCCTCTTAACGTAAATGTGATTTTCTCTAGTATTAAATGAAATGGGGCTTCAATTACCTTTTTTTTCCCCACTATCAATTAATCTACTGATTATTCTCCGGATTAGTCCATAAAATGTCTGAAAATTATTAAAAATGACCATCACAATTCCCAAAGCCGAAAATAGCGTCTTCAAATGTTGTTTTGTCCGACCAACAGTCCAAAACCCAAACATATTAATTTTACAGTGATTTGACTGTGGTAAATTTTCTGCCAGTCGACTAATTAGTTCATTCTTTCACCCCTAAAAGTAAACATGACATCTTTCAACCCCACAAAGATAAGACGATGGGCTAATATGAGATAGCAATCTCTGGTTTTACCCTGAAAATGCCTGTTAAAGGATGATATGCAGATCAGGGCACAACCAATGCATGTGAATAAAAGTAGCTGGTGACAGTTTAAATCTTTTTTTTTTTTTTTTTTAATTGAAAAACATGTACAGTCTTAAATTACATGACCCCATGTTTACTACAGGGACAGGAGTAGTGTGTTTCTTCAGGGATGTCATGTCTTACTCAGGAGTGGAGGGACCAGATTTAGTTCACACATAGACTGAGGGTTCAAATCATGGTATTTATTCAAACAAACAAAAAAACAATTTTAAATACAATTTACACTGGTGTTCACATATTTGCTTTCCCAAAACTGACAATATAATCCTTTAGCCACCCGGTATTTTTTTGTTTTGTTTAATTTTTAACTCTATCAATCATAACAGCAAGATACAAATATATAGCCATTACTATGTGACAGTTACAGGCATCCTAGACCTGGCTGTATTACCAACTGGGCAAAGCGGGCCTCAAAACCCCAAGGCGTCCCCAAGGATTTAGGTGCACTGCATGTCAATTGGATTTGGTAATTTGACTAATTGCTAATTTGTTAGGGGAATTTGCACCATTTAAATACAACATTAACTAAGGTAGGTTGTGTATTGTTAGTTAATGCTGTTGCCATAGTTCACATAATGCATATTACTAATAGTTTTTTTTTTTTTATTCCTTTTGAAATGTTAAGTTTTATTCCAGCCTAAGTGTACCGGTTGCTTTGGTTTTAATGGAAACTTGGAGGCGACGGAGAACATGCTCACTACATAGGGAGCTGTAAGCGGAGGGTCAGTAGGGGCCAACAGCAAATTTTTGCTCCAGTGTTCCTTAATCCAGCCAAGATCCTGGAACAGCAACCTAAACCTGGTCCCAGCTGCACCAACATGGTCTAATGAAGCTATGAAAAATGAAAGATGCACATAGCTAGAAGGACCAATAAATGGATCACATCAGTCCAGATCTCAGATCTTTGCACTTGGTTCCCGTATATCAAAGAATCACACCTAGAAACATGGAAAAGCAACATTCACTTTTTTTTGGCACCACATATCTGGAACAAACTCCCAGAAAATTTGAGATCTGCTCCCCTCCTGTTTTTTTTAAGCCTAAATTTTTAAATTTAGGGTATTTTTCGAACCGGTATTTTATCTTACTCTTAAAATCCTATTTGTCATTTTATACTGCCATTAATTCTGGGAGAGTGCAATGACATGCTGCAGCCGAAGTCTCTAGTGCAATTCAAAATGACGCTATCACGCCCCTTACGTACCAATATATCTAGTACTATAAAAATAAGTTTCTTTTTGATAATTGAAAGACTTTCTTGCAGAATAGCCTTGGCTCTTGATGCTTCTTGTACCAAGAAATAAGGTCAGAGTGGGAGCTCATACTTTTTTCCTTCCTCTCTGTTAATAGCTTGCCAACACAAAAAACAATCAGTCATGTAGGTTTACTCACAGAAATCAGTCTCTCCTGAAAAGACAGTGTATTGCTAACAACTTTTTGGACCATAATTTCATTCATGGTCTGCAGCTAGACACCCCAGCAACACCGAACTATTACGTCGTTAGAAGAAAGATCACACACGTGGTGATTCCAAAGGAGTTATACATCAAGTCAGCAGAGTTTTCTTAAAACAGTCACTAAACATTGGATCCTCTCAAGGGAAGATGATCATTTACAACCAACTGGCTGCATGTGTGTGGTATATGACGGTAAACAAAACCTGATTCTCTGGAAAAACATGTCAAGGCAACACTGAAAAATAGCATCTGCCTCCACCCCCCCTTAAACACTTTAATCCTTGCAGGATATGGATACTTTCCGTCAATACAAGTAGAAGTGTTCATATAAATTTGACATTATCAACATGCACTTCACAAGACCTACCAAACAAAATAAAAACAATCATATTTCAACATACATCCATCCTCAAAGTGGAGTATTTGCTCATTGTATTGAAGGTTGCCATATAAATTAAATTAATTCCTAAAACAAAAAAAACAAACAAAAAACAAACAAAAAAAACTGCAACCAGTTAAAACGCACTGCTTATGGTGATGCACAAAAACCAGCTCCCTTGCACCTCCAGCTTTTAGCTTTGCCAGTATAAAATGGCCGATGAACTGGAAATGCCGTCATTTACCACGCGACACCTGGTGGTAGCTTTATGGACTCAATTCACAAGATTACAAGAAGCACGAGGCAGATTATCCAAATAATGCCGATGAAAAAGCACCAAACCGGCAGCGACCACAGTGCGGATTTTAAAATGCACCGTCTGCTGAAACGTAACCCACGCGATTTGAATTAAAACTGCGAGATTAGATAGATTTTCAAAACATTAAAAACTTTAATAAAAGCAGGATACAACATAGGGGCGAACTGAACACATGAATTTCAAACATTTTTAATCTAAACAAAAGCCTGTAATGGGACGGGAGAGGTGGAAAAAAAAAGAAAAAAAAAAAGCAATGTACAGTTAACAAACAGTACGTGACATTTCTCCAAAAATACTTTGTCACGAGTGTTTAAGATCAAGAAACTCAAGCAATCGAGTCCCATGCTGCCCGACACTGCCAACAACTTCACTTAAAACCCTGAGTTCATGATGCAAAAATAACAGACACATCTGGCTGGTTTGCAAGACAAACAAACTCAATTCTGAGTTGAGAAGCAGTGACTGACATCGATTACGGCTTTACAAATGGTTCAAAACAAGTCTTTCCCGAAACATAACAAAATTACAATTCAATAATTCACAATTCTTAGTAGTAAAGTCCATAATCTGTGGAATAAGAGGACAGATGGGGTCCCGGGTGGGGGCGGGCATGATCCAGAGGACAGTCTCATTCATTCCTTGTGGGTGATGGGCACTGCTTCCTTTAACTGAATTCAACAAAGACCCCTCACCCCCACCTGGGCTTGAGTAATGTGTATGTGTGTGCATGTGTGTGTGCGTGTGCGTGTGTGTAATTTCAAGTTCGTTGTTATCAGATTTTCCCCATGAACATCTCAAAACTGGAGGGAGCCACTAATAGCCACCGCCAAATCCACCACCCCTGCCGTAGCCACCGCCGCCGCCGCCTCTGTTGTAAGGAGCCCCGCTCCTGTAGGAATAGTTGCCCCCCTTCACTGCACCATAATTGGAGTGCTGCTGTCCGTAGCCGTCCCCAAAGTCACCATTACTGTACCCAGCCCCCATCTGGTTGTCGTATTCTTCGTAGCCCCCGTAACCCCCGTAGCCTCCACCACCGTTGTAACCCCCGCCATAACCGTAGCCTCCTCCGTAATTGCCGCCGTAGCCTCCTCCGTAGCCGCCACCTCCTCTTCCGCCGCCATAGTTCTGCATCCCTCTCCCTCGACCCCTTCCTCCCCGGCCGCCGGTGGACATCTCCTGCTTGGTCAGAGCTTTCTTCACCTCCACCTTGTTCCCGTTGATGGTATGGTATTTGGTCAGCACGGCTTTGGTGGCGGAGTCTGTGTCCTCGAAGAAGACAAAGCCGAAGCCTCTCTTCCTGCCGGTCTGCTTGTCAGAGATGATCTCGGCCTTCTCCACCACGCCGAACTGGGAGAAATACTCGGTCAGGTTGTCCGGCTCAATGTGGTCTTTCACGCCGCCGACGAAAATTTTCTTGACATTGGCGAGGATGTCCGGGTTGTTGGCGTCTTCTCGAGCTATAGCCCTTTTCAGTTCCACGTTGTTGCCTTCGACGACATGTGGCTTAGCCGCCATTGCTGCGTCGGCCTCCTCCGGTGTCGAGTAGGTGATAAAGCCGAAACAGCGGGACCGTCCGAGTTGCTGGTTCATGACCACAACGCAGTCACTGAGCGACCCGTACTGCTCGAAATACTTGCGGAGGCCATCTTCTGTGGTCTCCACGTTCAGTCCGCCGACAAATAGCTTGCAAAGTTTGGTCGTCATGATTGAATTTCTTCTGTGGATGGTAGGCTGAGACCGTCCCTCTTCTTCTTCAATGGACGACGTCAGGGCGGGCCGTTCGACTCACTCGCTATCGTAAGACGTAACCGCCGCTGATTGGTCGTCTTGAAAAAAATCACCGTCCACATTGGCTGGCGATCGACATACGTTGCTGAAGCATTCGAGTCCTGTTGGGAATCTCAAGTTCCTTTTCCCGAAGTGTGGATTTCAACCTCTGTGGTCGTTTGTTCAGTTCTATCCCCTGCTGTATTCAAGTTTGTGAAGAGGGGGGAAAAAAAAAATCAACACTTTAAGGTGCAAGCAATTGATATCATTTTTTATGCACAACCTGGGCTTCTGCAGTATCAAATGACACTATAAAGACCCCACAGCGTAAAGCTATGTCCTGATTACACTCAGTTGTCACATTAGGTACACCCGCCAAAAACTAATGTAGTCTAATACAACAGTAATGAAAGAAATCCTCTCTCATGAAGCTCGTAACGGTCAGTTTTTATCGAAACCGTGTTAAAGAGGTGTTGATTCAACTGAGTTTGCAATTTGTGGTACTTACTCTCATTGATTTGAATGGGGTGGACAAAATAATAGGAACACCTGTCAAAATAACGCAATTGCAGGACTGTTGTATTTAGACTATTTGTTTGTTTCTTTGGTACTGTACAACCAGCAAAAACATCCATGCAGCCTATATACATGTAAAGCCCATCAGGCATTGCTCACCGTAAAGCCTTTATGTTCTTCAAATATACTTGAAATCAACATTTTTACTTAAAAGAATTACAGTTGACTACACATGGTTTTATAACCGTACACAAGCCATACTTTGAAAGTAGCCTTTTAAACAGTGGCTTATTTAGAATGCAGATCACCAATTTAAAGTGTCCACACTGTATTTCAAAAATTAGGGTCTTAAGTCACCTACAAAGTGGCATAACCTGACTAATGGCTGATACGGAAACACATTTTTTATTAATGGCCAATTGTCTTACCGAGAAAACAATTTTTTTTATAGTTAAACGTAATGTCCTCCGGCTAGTTATCACTTCAGACAGGGAGAAGTGGTCGAACTGTCTTGAACCCCTAGCAAAAACAAAACAAAGCAACATCACACTCTTATTACGCATAATACGGTTTTGCAGTCTTCAACGGCCAATGCTGACCCACTTGAAAAGAGGAAAATCACTTAAGTGGGTCAGTTTTTTTCTTTACGACACTTATTCTTCATAGTACCACGTTTAATGTGCGTCCTGTGGCTGTGCTTGACAAGTTTTTAAAATACTTTTTAAACTACAGTTAATTTACACTGTTGATATTAGTTCTGAGATGGCTTTGACAGTTGGAATACGGTATATCTTAGCGATTAGGGGTTGGCTGAACTCAGTCCTTTCGCAATAAATGAAACTTGTCTCAGCCCTTCTCACCCAGGGTATCTATTCAGGTTGCTTACAGCACATTAAAGCATGATGGTACATGCCCACGTATTGAACTGTAATTGCTCCTACTACCCATTTTTCCTTTTTGGCACAGCCTTGTCACCAGGAAAGCTGCAGTATTTGTTTAGGTAAACCACCCAAGGGTTAAAATAGGTCATCAAGTTTTTGACATTACAACAGTCCAGCCAAGTCTCTTGTCAATATCAGAACCAAAATTTAAAGCATTGAATTGGACACACAGAACTCCAAAGACCTGAAAATGTACTCAGTAGATTTTACAATTCCAACCTGGTTGAACGAAACACACATACATCCACCAACTTTGGATCTTTGGCCTCACAAACCTTATCTGTTGGACAGAATGAAAATAATCAGTGTGACAACCAACCTTATTTTGACCCCTTCATGACAAGTATCACATACAACCAAACTATGCCCAATCAAAAATAGAACACAAAAGTAACTTAACAAGTCTCTTGGTATATAAAAATATATAGATTTATTGTAGATTCATAAAAAGCACGGCCAACAAAACAGATGTTTCCTTTTCCTACGGGATGATCAGAAGCATCATTAATCCTACAAAGGTAAGAGAACAAAAGTAATATTTACACTCCGATCACCATATCATCACTCACAGTATTTTTGCCACGCACATTACAGCAACTTGTGTGTCTCACTAGTTCTCCTGAAATATCACATTTTATGGAATTGAGGGATTACTGTTTATGTTTTGTGTTGAGGTTTTAGTGCTCGTCTCTCTCATACCATTACAGCAAGTACACCTTACAATGCAAATAAGTATACACTGTCTGATGCATTGGTGTGTTCAACATCAAGAGTTTATTGATAAGCTCACTTATGGCTACTTCAACTCGCCTTTTAAAACAGATAAAGAGCATGTCTGTCTTTATCTGAGAGCATGAGAGAGAGCACTTCAAGCATAGCTCTAAGCTGCTCAATTAGCAGCAACCTTAAAATTTAAGAATAAAATTAAAACCAACACTGACTAAATGACACACACAACACCATGACCAACAACAATGAAAAATTTCTTTTAGATTTTGGTCAGCAGACTTTAAGACCCCCCCAAAAAATTCACAATGACAAAAACTCACAGCAGACTTGAATATTTGGTCATAGAAGCCACTCACTGGTCTCCAATTGGCTTCTGAAACTTTAAACTGGTAACAACTTTACACCTTTGGAAATTTCAACTCTCTCCCATAATCGCTGAAAAACACAGCCCCATAGCTGTAGAATTTTGTTTCGTGTTAATTGCGTAAAAGGTGGTTAAAAAAAAAAAAAAAATCACATATAAACCAGAATTGTTATATTAAATAATCTCTTACACCTCCAGAGCCTGTTCAACGCAAATCTTGGGTGTATTAAAAAGGACTACTACTACAAATTGGCTCAAATGGGCATCAACCTCTTATTACCCTAATTACTTACATCTGATATTCTGCAACAACTCCTGTTGTCCTCAAAGGGCATTGTATATATTTCACCTGTTGTCTTTCCAGGCTCAAGTTCAATGTGATAAAGGGAAACACAGTATCCTCTGATGGCAGATCCACACATCAGGGAAATTTGATGGATCGTCACAGTTCATTTGTATTCTTTACCCCATCTCCAGTTAATTTACAGGCACTGTGCATCTAGCTGTGGAGGAGCGTTTCTGGCTTTTCAGGCACATGCAGAATGTGCCAATGAAGCAATTCACATTTCATTAACACATGCCTCCCAAGAGGAGTATCATGCTTAGAATACAGCCAAAGTATAACTTTATTTTAGTTTTTCCTTACTTGAAAATAAACACTGTACAACCATATAAAAACATACACAACCCAATATGGGAGTTAAACCTGTAGACTATAGAAACACAAGACATCATATTGGTTTATTGTATTTTGAAACCCAGTGCCCAAATGCAAACTTCTCCCAGGAAGTCAGTGGTTTTCAACTTGGGGGGGTAATCTTCACAAGATTACCAATAACAAACTGAACCCATGCCACCACCTTTATTCTTGTCATTAGCTTCAAATGTAATGCTGCACGTCTCAGCATCTTTGATGCTTCTGAAACCAGATTTAAATTTTACATTCTTAAATTTATGGTAGGACACAAGATGAATCTAAGACTTCACAAGATGATTGTAGAAAGAACAAACATTGTATTTCTGACCACTCAAATTGTTTTTTTTTTCTTCCCCCATTTAATAGTGAATATTTGTACCTCTTAGGGCCAATTTAAAAAACGCTTCCCTTCAAAATTCCTGAGGAGAAAACACTGATGTCCACACAAAGACTAACCTGTGATGAGGGTTCACCACTAAATGCTTTAAGGGGTAAGTGGCCAAAAAGGTTGGAAACCACTGGCTTCAGTGTTGTGGTGTAATAGATCACTTCACAGGTCCATTGTTAATAATCAGCGCTGGTCATTGGGAAAAGAACATTTATGACTGCACTGGAGCACTGTGTTATCAAAATTCACCCATACCTGAAACCAAACACATCTTCAACAAAACCTGTTTGATTAAAACCCTGTTACTCAGTCAAATAAAATTTTGACCAAACTGGGGAATCCTTTGTGAAAACTGACTTCACCTGAGGGGGAGAAGGCACAACCACTCTCCGGGCCCCCACGTCGGCGTGGAGACACACACCCCATCATTTTCGGGGTGATGTCCTCGTGCCCAGGTTACCCTAGCAACCTGTAGGAGATGGGAGAGAAACAGAGTGAGAAACTGGACAGAGCAAGGTTTTCCGGAGGAGACACCAATTTACTCGTTCCATTATCTAAGTTAATGCTGGAACAAAATTTGTGTCCCCTTCCACCCACTTAAAATGCAATAAAGACCAAATTAAGTAACCCCCCCCTTTGTTTTTATTTTAAGATTAGCTATATAAAAAGGCGCAGTGAGCTATGAAGTGTCAGTTAAGTTGTATAAGATTAAACAATGGCACACTTGTGTACCATCTCAAAGATATTCCATACATGGTTGACCAACACAGAGTGAAGACAGTTTGATTTACATACCTAGTTTGCTGGATGTGGATATCCTAAAGAGATATTTCAGACTCCTATCACAATCGACCCCAGGTAATCAACAGGGTCCTGATGTAGCCTACAAACAAACTGCTACGGCTATTTTGGCTGGGATAGCCTACAGGAATACGAGTAAGAACACCTAAATGTAGGAATAATCAAAGATAAATATCAGAGCCCTCATGTCCACATATAGATATGTATTCAAATGTGTAAAAAGAAAAATAGTTATATTAGCAATGTCTAAAAACCACAATATAAAAACAAGGTCAAACCCTACAAAGCCTACATGCATTGGCTGTGGGTAGACTACAACCATTCTGTAACCATTTCACCCACCTGAGAGTAAGGGAATAAACTGTGGGAAAGATGCCATGTAACTAAAGATCGACAAGATGATGTCACTTATAAAACCTGTGGATGAACTTGAGGAAGCCTGGTTAAATAAGTAAAATAACTAAGCTAAGTGGTATAACGTTTTATTTAAAATGAACATACATAAGCATACCAAAGTGTTTTAACAGTAGGTTTGTTCTCCAGACATGAAAGTATACAATATACATTAGATATTGCTACAGGTAAATGGAAAATGAACAATATTTAGATTTAAACTAGTACTATGCGTGAGGAGAGTTTGAGTACAGTATAGGGAAGGAAACAAGGAAACTGGATCCCGCAGTATCACGTTCCCGCCTTTGCTGAATGACCCAAATAAATGATTATACAAACTGCTGTTACCAGTATAACATAGCTATGAAATCCAAAACCACATAACATGCTTTCTCATCCTCATACATTGAAATCACACTAAATTTATTCCAGAAAACAAAGTCTAATCTAATTGCTTAAAAATGTAAATATTAAGATAATCAGAACTTGTCAGCAAAACAATCCTACATCGAAATTTTCAAAACAACGAGTGAACGCAAATTAAAAAAAAAAAAAACAACTCTAAACGACAACCACAAGCCGTCGGCATGTGGCACATAAAAGGGATCACTGTGTTTTATTCATCCTGTTAATGTGTCCTAGATGAACGGCAACAACTGCTGCTCGTTATTATCAGGTTCTCTGGGAAGTGACCTTCCTACCTGTTTGGGTTTTTGAGGTCTTCATTATGATTAGAGGGGGTCTCTGTGTCCGTATCTCTGCCATGGTTGGGATTCACGGCAGACGCCCCGTAACTGAATTTTAAGTTTTGGCGTTCAAATCCTGGCTGGAGGTAATTTGTGGCAGGGGATGGGTGGTTGTTTTTCCGTTTTACAGTCTCATTTAGTAGCCGCCGCCGTAGCCCCCCCTCTGGTAGCCACCACCGCCGCCTCTGGTGTAGGGAGCAGCGCTCCTCTGAGCGCCGAAGGGCCCTTTCATGGGGCCATAACCAGAAGAATGCTGGCCATAGCCGCTGCCAAACTCGTTGTACCCGTTTCCACCACCATAGCCACTTCCCTGGTCTCCATAGCCGCCCCCATAGGGTCCGCTGTACCCTCCGTAGCCGCCACAGTTGTAGCCTCCGCCATTTCCGTAGTTGTAGTTTCCACCGTAGTCCCTGCTGCCGTAGCCATTTTGATTTCCCCTCATGCCTCTACCCGGTCTGCCCCTGGGCGCCATAGAGGTTCTGTTGGCTGCCTGCATCTCCTGCTTCGTCAGGGCTTTCTTAACCTCAACTTTGTGTCCATTGACGGTGTGGAACTTCACCACTACCGCCTTGTCGGCTGCGTCGTGGTCGGTGAAGTACACAAAGCCGAACCCCCTTTTCTTTCCGGTCTCCTTCTCCGAGATGACTTCGGCCTTCTCGATCTGACCGTACTGCGAGAAGTACTCGGTCAGATGTTCCTCTTCAATGTCGTCCTTCAGGCCGCCAACGAAGATTTTCTTCACCTTTGCGAGGGCCTCTGGCTTGTTGGCGTCTTCTCTCGCCACGGCCCGCTTCACCTCGACCGCGTTGCCGTCGACGGTGTGCGGCCTAGCAGCCATTGCTGCGTCGGCCTCCTCCGGTGTGGAGTAGGTTACAAAGCCGAAACAGCGGGACCGCTGCAGCTGCTTGTTCACGACGACAACGCAGTCGGTGAGCGTACCGTACTGCTCGAAATGCTTGCGCAGGCCATCGTCGTCGGTGTCCACGTTCAGTCCACCCACGAAAAGTTTACAAAGCTGGTCGGTCATTTTTGAACGGCGATGTAATAGTCTTTACGCGGATTTAGTCGTCTGTTAATCTCAAAATGGTGGCGGGGGAAGAACGCAGCAGTATTTATACCGGAGGCGAATCTTGAAACTTGGCACCACCTCTTCCGGTCCAGTGTTCTTTCTTTTGTAAAGAAAACGGGAGTCGATATTCGTCTCAAATCGTACAAAACCACGGCAATAATTCTGAAACACTGAAGAAAATAAACTAAAAAATACGTTTCCGCGTTATAACGCGCAGTATCGTCGCGGGCTTTAAATTGAGAACGGTCTGCGTGGGTGACATGGTATCTAAATGTATCGATCGGAGGCAATTGTTCTGATATTTACATGTATGGCATCCTAAAAACTAAAAGTGACTTAGTTCAGAGACTCTCTTTCGGCATACTCATACCGTATCCCTCCGATTTGCCTCTGATGTTAAGCTCACACAATTGAAGTTAACAAATATGCTCTTATGCTACTGAATGGGGCTGTAATGGGGACCCGGGTCTCTGGTGTCTTGGAGAACTTTCTCAACCACAAAGCGAAATTGCGGAGCCACGTGTGAAGAAAGCTTAAAGGTAGAGACAGTGCCTGTGGCATTGCTTTAGGATTGCCTTGCATGTCCTGTCATGGCTGATCTCACTGTATCTGGTGAAAACAGGAAACTTCACCAGTTATCAGCAGCAGCAGCAGCATGGTTAGTGTGCAAAGAGATCGAGATACCATGCAGGCTCTTAGTGATTTGGGTTAAAACCACAATCAAGAAGATTTAGAGTTTGTGACAGTGAGGGGACAGGCGACAAAAACCACAGCCAGTTCAACATTTCTTTTTTGTAGAACATAACACCACTTATTCTGTCGTTTGAAATAAAATAAAAAAATCTAGAGCTAAAAGAATTAATCAAGTAGGTAATTGACAGAAATGGTTCAGACAGTTTGATTATCAACCAATGATTTCAGTAAATTAAATCAAATTTTAGGATTTTCTGCTTTTCTCTGTTTTATATCACTGTGATTTGAATATCTTTGGATTTTGGACCATGGGTCAAACAAAACCAGCAATTTAAAGATGTTACACTGGGCTACGGGAACTTGTAATGGTTATTTTTCACAATTGTCTTACATTTCGTAGACACTCAGTCGAATTGGAAAAAAAAAAAAACGGATGGATTGATCAGGTATTAAAATTATTGGTAGTTGCTTTCAGCCCATTAAAATCCCCAATTTTCATGTAAGAGCACCTACAAAACCCTCTCTGGTGGTAGATGCAGTGTCTTTGGAACAAAGATTAATTTGCACCTTGGTGACATTGCAAAATCAAGAGTTAGTTTCGGGTTTGGAAAGAGGAATCAAAGATCGCAGTCAATTTGTTGGTCCTCATCAAATTTACCTAGTAACATTGTTCCTTTATGCTCGTCTATTGCCATGATAATCTACGTCACAGATAAGAGATCATTGCTACGGTATATTACCATGTGTATGCATGCTTTTCACTGCTAGACCCAAAAACGCCCACACAGAATGCCGACCTCCTCACACCATGGAGATTCAGGTAGTTTCAGATGAAAGACACAACATATGGTGACATTTCCATGTCAACAGAATAGCAATGAATAGTTTATCTCATCGCACCTACCAGATCTTATGGTAATGCTGATTTTCAGAGCCCACACAGCAGAGTAGACATTGCAAATAAAGAAACTGAAATCAAAGTTCACTGAAATCTTTATGAGACATATTGCTCATGAAACAATCCCTTTATCTATTCTACCAACACACACACACAGGACAGTCTGTGTCTTTACAAATACAGTTCCAAATCATTAATGGACACAAATGAGGCAACTTTTGGTTTTGTCAAGAAACAACAAATGGAAGAAATGATTGACCACAAGACTGATCGTGTTAAACATAAAACTGCATGTTTGGATTGCTTTATGTGGGTGTTCAGAGTTATACTTTCACACTTGAAGAGTTATTTGTGCATTAGTTGACCCCTGAAGTCAACTTTTATGTCCTATTAATCCACATTACAGATTTGTGTACATCTTGTTCTGTTCACACTCCTAGTTCATCCGCCTTCTAGAGAAAGTCATAAAGGATGCGGATAAGTCATGTTCTCAGACGACTAAAAGCAAAGTTTTTCTTTCTAAGTTTGCACGAAAAAGGCAGGAATGTTCAAACAACAGCCTAGTTGCGGTTTCTACCCTGTGTCTTGATGAATTTTTCAAATAAAAGATTCTGCATGAAACTACATGAAATGCTGATAAGGTTGGTGTACTTTCATGCTAAGTAAACTTTGTAGTGTTGGTGCCCCAAGCAGCTTTAAAATACGCAGAGTTAAAGGGAAAAATATCTGCACAGTCCTTAACTTTATTATCTTGTTCATTGTTGGAAAAATAGTTATCAAATTATAACTATTTGGGTAAGGCTGAATGAACTAAAATCACCCAGGGTACCATCTTTAAAGGGAGTAAAAATCCAAAGTTCACTGAACTGTACTCATTCTTTTAGCTGAGGACGAGAAAAAAAAAAAAAGGGAAACTGGTTGAGTAGAGCTGAAAATGTCAAACCTCACACACAATAAAGGAAGACAATTTGTTCATGAGGGGGAAAAAAAAAAAAAAAAAAACATCAGAGAGGGGTGTCTTGTTTGTATATTGCGTAAACTTCACTTATGGTAGTAAATACACCATAATTAATATAACCAAGATCATGAAACTAACAGCTTCCTCAGAAATGATAAGTTATACTGAACAACCAGTTAACTTGAGGATACTGCGGGCTATATCAGGTTAACAGCAGCCAAGAAAAGACTCGTTCAGTTCACACAGCAATCTTCGTAGAAGGTTAATCTTTGTTGTCATTACTTGTCTCCAAAACCCCCTGAATTTATACATGAGGGTGGTCAATTCCTATCTAATATTTACATTTGAAAAGGAGCCTACTGCAGCCCAATCAGGCTCCAGTGTCACAGCCAAGGAGGGGTGTAACGCAAAAAATGTTAGGCAGCTTAAAGGTGGCATTAACATATATGCCCTCAAAAACCCACCCAAAAGCACATGGCCAGAAGACAACAGCATGCAGCACATAATAAGATGCTAAAATGAGACCAGGCAGCCATGTTTGTTTTAAAAAAGGCCTAAATCTCATGTGTTTATCTGGTTAATGAAGTGAGTTAACACAGTCCTGCCACATGTTATTTAAGTAACAAAGGAACACGACTAGGAAAAGGAAAAAGGCGAAGTAACCTCAACAAGTTTTTATTTGTTGTAGTAAAATCAAACATCTACCTAGCAGATTTTCACCCCCTCAGTCCTTTTCTCTAGTCTCTAATCTTCAGAGTGAAGGCCTGTAAAATAATGACAATGTTGATAGTCCATGTGCTTGAATGGATCAGATCAAATGACTTCTAGCCACATCTAAAACAGTCTGAAAGGAGAAGAGGCCAGTTTCTTTGTGACAAAATGGGAGGGTGTGGGTGAAAAGGAGTCAATCATGTATCGGGAGGGGGTGTTGTAGGTCATTTTGGGTCTCTCTGTGGGGGGTAGAAGGGCACTGGATCACAGCTCCACAGGTGGCTCTCTGAGTAGGCCAGGTCACAGGTGACGGATGACGGGCCATATTCAATCATGTTAACACTCAGACAGGGTTATCTGAGTGATCACATGATGTAGACCTTCTCAGCCTGAGAGAAGTTGAAGACTTCTTTGGTTCTGGGACACACCACTTTGTCATCTTGGCGGATGGACAGAAGGGACTGGAAGAGATAATAAGATAACAAGATAATAAATTACACAGAAAAACAATCATTACAGCTTTCTATGACTTTTTCTTGCTTCCATACTGCATTTTAAAGTGATTTAACATTGAAACAGTTTTACACAGTCCATGGTACTATTGGCTGTAGTTCATCTTGCAGTGCACTCACGTTGTAGCCGTAGACATATCCATTAGGAAGCATCATTGGAGGGTTGTTTTCATTCATGACCTCCCCAGAGATCTTACAGACTAGTCTGGAGTTGGCACAGTGGGCCATGGGTAGTGGCTGGGCCAACTTGTTTAGAGATTTACTGCACACTGGGCAGTCTGGGTTCTTAGAGGTACCATCCTCCTTGTAGCACTGACTGGAATGGGCATGGAGGCTAAGGACCAAAATGTATGTCTTTTAGTGAACATATTTGTCTCTGTATGATGTTATTGTGGTTCTCATTGCAGACACTTTTATTAGACAGTAAAGAGCAGAGACAAGAAATAGTAAAGAAAGTTATTAAGAGCGATAAATTCCCCATCTGACAGACCAAAACTCACTGTAACCACAAGGTACACATGCTTCTAAGCTACAAGGACTCTCCCTCCATTTTAAATCCTGTCTGTTTTCCATTATCCTTTATTATGAGTGAATATTTGAAACAGAGTATGGCAGGATACGGTGTCTTGATGGCAGACAGACCAGCCTGTAGGGTGATAGTGAAGACAGAGTTGTTTCCAAGCTGGTGCAGTCTGTAGTTGTCATAACGGAACTGCTGGATCAGCATCTTCCAGCGGGCTGGATCCAAAAGATCCTGATGGAACAGTCAGGATAGAGACAAGAGGAGAGATTTTTACACCAGCAGACCCAGTAATTACTATTTGTGAGAGCGCACGTACAGTGAGGTTCAGACCAGAGTGTTACATAAGCTTTGCAAATCAATACAAATTAAACTGATAATGAGGACACACACAATTTCTCCAACACACTATTTATATCCCTACGCAAACTATGTTGTTTTTCCAAACATTTTTGACTACACTGGCTTCAACACGGTTTTGAGAAGCGCAACATACACCATGGGTATATCTTACTTCCCCTAATTGCATCCTAGTTTCCCTCACTTGCATCTTTTCCTTGGATCTTAGTCCCTCCCACTGAAGATGTGAGGAGAAAGGAAACGAGGAAATATGTTTTTAAAGAAATGACACGTCGTTTCATCTGAACCGCCATCTCAGGCAAGCTCTGGTTCTGACGACATCAGCAGGGTGTAGTATTTATAAGTTACTGCATTCAGCTGGATGTCTTCCGCAAAGGATGGTCTCGTGTACCTTTGCTCATGGCTCCTAAAAGATCCCTCCTCGCTACTCAATCCTTGCTCCTCAGAGCAGAAATAAGATTTTTGGGGTGGCCTTAAAATTTGGGGGACCAGAATGATTTCCTGAAGACGCGATGATTGGGGAGCGAGAAACTAATTTTGACAAGCATTACACGAGGTTAGCGTGTGCTGCCCTGAAGGGTTTGTTCCCACATTCATCTGGAAATCAGAATCAACATCATCAGGGTACTGTTTCATTCCAGAGGCCTCTGGAAACAGGAAATAACCTCATACACTATTACTGTTAAGGCAATGGAGATGAGAATGTTTTGGTAATAAGCACAGTACACTGGAGAACAGTTGTGCAACCTGCTTTTACAATGATTTCGATACAAGGAAGTCCCAGGAAAAATGGGTGTTGATCACATGTGTGACTGGTATAACCTGAATAACCCTCGGTTAAAAAGGTCTGAAGTCAACTCTTCAGTGCATCATATGATATTTGACGGGTTCCAAGTTTAGAAAAAACAAAAGTAGTTCATCACAGATAAAGAGAATCATATCACTTTCTACTCCTTTTGGCAAAACAGATGATGTGATAACAAATTAATATAAATAACAACCTGCACAATTAATTGTGTTATATTCATGATCACAGTTTGGCTTCCATAATTATTAAATGTGATTATTAGTGACACCGAGGCTTTGTGTTTAGAGTACCTACCCCGGTGCATCTGCCTATTCACACTCGCATGCATTTGTTTTGAGCAGACTGTGATTAACAGCTCTCTGCTCATCAAACACAGCTGAGGTGGTGGGCAAGTGTGTTTTCACTACAAAGGCATCCTGCATGTATAATGCAAATGCATTTTCTAAATGAAGTTACAGTTAAATCCTTTCTATTCAGCTGTGTGATATGGTGGTAACATTACTTTTGAGTCTAATCTCATTAGTATGTAGCTTCAAGTTTTCATGCCGATGTCATGTAAAAGACAGTTAGGAAAAACCTTCGAATTTTGTTTCCAAGGTGAACTGATAACTGATCATGAATTCAATATTGGGGGGAAAAAAAAACTGTGATGATAATTTTAGTTATAAATGTGCAGGTCTTCAAATGTGTTGACAGAAGACAGAGATTCTCAGTTCTGCTTCTGTCACACTGGCACAACAAGCTGTTGTCACAGTAGTTTGGCTGAGTCCATCTACTTCGCTTTGTGGAAAAAGCCAAATGCTTTTTGAGATAAATAAAACTTCTCTCTGGCATCGAAAATTAAAAATGACGACACTGCTCCTGAAAACAGCTGCCCAAGGACAAGTCTGAAGCGGCACAAAAAAGAATTCAGTTTATTTTTTTAAATAGACAAGAGATGCCCTCTAGTGGCTGGTCTGTTGCTGTAGCACTTTCTCTGCTGGATCTCTCTAAAGTTCAACTGAGATAATTTCAGTGCTGTATTCTTATTAGCAAAAAGGTGATGCCATTAAGCAATTATCTGTTATGATTTACCAACACTGTGCACAGTAGTGTTGTCCATCATGTATAAACAGAGCTCCGTGAAATTATACGACAGAGTGTCGATCCACCGGGAAAAACATTGAAGTAGACTGGTCTGTGTCGGGTCTGTCAATCTCCATTCACGCATTTCCACGTGCGAATGGTAGAAACAGACAAGACCGTACCAGAGTATCCCTTGGTTTTATGTGTGTGAGAGGGGTCTGACCAAATAAAATCTTATACATATTTACAATGGTAAAGACCGTAGGTGTTACCTTGTATGGGGAGATGTGTGTATCTGATGGGAAGGCCAGCATCCCCATCACCTGCCGAACCTCGTCCAACTGCCCACCCTCGGCTTGGCTGAAGTGTTTCCTTGCATGTCTGACACAAAGACCCACATACATAGGATCAATGAGTGATACACTCTACATGTATTAATGTTGTACTGGCTTCAATTATGCTTACAAATTTAAAAATCTGTACGGTTGGTATAAGGATTTAGGGTGAAACTGTTAATGTCTAACGTCCATGTTTGTAATGATACAAACAGTGTGTGTGTTGTGGTTTTATGTCCAGTACCTGACTGCATCCATGCGTTTATTTTGCCTGATGAGCTCGATGAACTCCTGGATTCTCAGACTGAACTCAAGACAACTCTGCCAAAGAAGCAGACAAAAGAAGCCATTAGGTTTAAACCACTTAAATGCTGCAAAAGCCTTCAGAGTTTATGTTTCGCCTTTCTTGAACCCAGGACATACTGTTGCATGCAGAAAACTGATCTCCTTTATGTAACGGCTGTGGTACTGGTGGATTCCAAAGCTGCCTTTCAATACTGTGTCAACCAAATCGTTTTTTGATAGAGGAAAAAATATATCCTGCTGCTTTAGCTGGTGGAGCTTGAAAAACTACGAGATTGCAGCTAATATCTGCCTGCAGTTGGCTGGTTTTAGTTTCCTAATCTGCTTGTGACCTGATTATACAATTGCAAATTTCACAAATGCTTGCAACAGAAAAAAAGACCAAAAAAAAAAAAAAGCAGCAGACCAACCCTATAATTTTTTGGGCATGTACCAACTACAACGTTCACTCTGTAAGTAACAGCTAACTGGGAAGATTATCATGTGTTCCCGCAGGTCAGAACTCTACTTTGTATTTTGTAGTTTAGTAGGATAATCCCAGGATTAACACTTTAACTTGCTGCCACTGTCAGAAGGGCAAAACACCCAGGAAGAGTAATTAAATCTGAACAAGTATGTTTCTGAGTGCAGATGCTGTTACACTGTGGATTATTGTTTAGAAAGAGCAGAAATATTCAACAGACAAAACCAATAGCATTTGGCCATATATTTCTGCTCGCTTTATATGCTTGACTTTTTGTTTTTGTTTTTCATGGGCATGGCTTAAGGCCTTAACTTAAACTTTGTGGTTTCATCAGGCTAAAATTTCAATGTTGTAAATGAACTACCTTCATCTTGCGGAGGCGAGACTTATTGTCGTGGCACCAGGCTAGGCAGGTGGCAGTCTCCTGCCTCTCCAGGGACTCCTCCACTTCCTTAGCTGTGAGGAACATCTCAATGTTCACCAGATCCTAAAAATGCAGGCCAGTGGATGTGTTAATGGAAAAGAAGGGCAAAACAGAATTACAGTAATAAACAGAAGATTACGGTAAAAAAAAACAACAACTGGTAAACAATGGATGAAAAAACTTCAAAAAACCCAGTGTTTCTACACTAACACACATACAAAAATAAATGTGTATGAAGTGAAACTAACGTTTTGTGTTTCAAACTGGGTCAGTAATTATATCATTTAGTTTTCACTCCATGTTCTCACAAACATGATACTAACTGAACCCAAAGAACCCCCAAGTCCTCTGAATGAGCTTAAGAAAAACATAATATTGACACCAAGCCAATTACCTCTATACCACTCTGTCTGGCCAGTTTAACAGCTGTATTGTAGTAGCCACAGCGCAGCAGATGCTCCACCATCATGCGGTCCATGCGTTTCTTCTTCCACAGGTTGACCGAGGCCGGCTGGTCGCTGCTGTGCTCCTTCAAGTGCTCGATGCGACGCTTACACAGCTTGGCACTCTCGTCTTCTGCTTGGATGGACTCAGCAGCCTACAGCACGCACGCACGCACACGCGCACGCACACACGAAAAATCAAGATATTTACAAAAAGGTGAATGTGCAGCAAGTAAAACAGAGTCACAAGTTAAAATGAGTTAGAACAACACTATTTCAAAAACACTCAAGCTTAAGTTCTCTTGTTTTGGAGAATTTGTGCTGAGAAAATGAACTAAACAAAGTCTGATTATATTTACGACATGTAATCGAGCTGGCTTTGAACAGGAAGAAGCCCAGATTTGTTGGCAAACCTTTTTCAAAGCTGCTGATTACTGTGAACTGACATAATAGTCTGGCTGCCCTCAAAATGAAGCCAGACTGCAAGGCCTGTAGCAGTGTGTTTTGATCACTTGTGTTCTGTCATTTTAGGAAAGGCCTAATGCAAAAACCAGCCAGGTAGCATTCCACCGCAGACAATCACAACCCACCAAGGCCACAGTTATACCATTACAAAGAAACCACAGCCACAACAACATGTTTTTGTCAAAAGGGGTGAATAACATGGCATTTAACACTTGGCTCCAGCTGGAGGAAGATCTTCTTTATAGATCAGATACTGCTGATAGCGTATACAGGTACAAGCGCGTAGTACAAGTTCAGGTACAAGTAGTGCTTGCATTTTTTTTTTTAAACTAATACGTACTGAGTGAGTTTAGACTTTTCCTAAATTTACAATATTTTATATCTTAGTGCAAGTCTTTGTCTTGCTCAGAACTTTTCAATGGGTTCACATGTAAGATCAAGGTTTCTTGGGCCTTGTGCACACTAAAAACTTAAAAACACAAGACACGACTGTTGTGATAAACCCTCCACAAACAAAGCCAGCATAGTTGCAATTGCAGGCAAAGTTAAGCCAACTTTTAGTTGCCTCTCTGTAATCACTTTTTTGTGCAAGAGCAGCCCTCTGAAAACAGAAGTGGCAAGAAATGACAATGAAAAAACCTGTATATGATGATCAGCGGCACCCGAACACAAAACTAACAACCACAGAGAGTCAAAGGCGACAGACATCTACTCTGCTAAGATAAGGCAGAGAATGTCAAAACCCACGTTTGTTAAAACGGCCTTTCTGTCTTATCCATCCACCCATATTTCCTACTTGAATGGGATGGTAGAATTAAATTGTCTTGTTTGCCAATTTTAACTTAAGTAAAAGAGAAATTAGAGATTTAATTGCTTTTTGGGCTGAATGTCAGGGTGAAGAGCAACTTTGAGAAAAGCATTAAGTTCTACGTGTGAATGTAAAACTTTCGACATGAACAAATGAATTTTCAAATTGATCAAAATCTGTGTTGAGATGGCGTTCCTAAAGTTTCAAATTCCAAAGCTTGCCATAGTGGCAAGGCCTCAGCCAATCTGGTAGGACTCACCAATTAAACTTAACAATAATGCTGTATGTTTATACTTACATGAGCATGTAGACGTGTGCCTATGTGTGCATCTGTATCCCTCACCTTCCTCTTCAGGGCACTGAGTTTCTCCACTACTCCATCCAGCAGTGACACAACAGAGTCGACCACTGGAAAGCTGCTCAGGGTCTTCTCCAGCTCTGCAACCACCATCGTCACGTGACTCGTCTCCCGGTCGATGTTCTTCTGAGCTGCTCTGAAACGTTTGTTCAGAGTCTCGTAGGGGACCTGGGAAGACAATGCCGTTGGATATTTTCATTTCAGGCATTCAGGTTTGGCAGTGGCACAGAGAAAACACACAGTTCAGTACAATTTTACAAAGCGTCATAACAATTCAACACACACATATAATTACCTCTGGCTGATTCAAGGTAGAAGTTTGTTTATATAGCTGAGCTGTAATGGACCTTGTATATATTCTGCTATATTTAGTGGGTTGTTCCATAGAAAAACAAGTAGTCTGCATAGAAATCCTGTCTTGGAGGGACTTAAGAGACCAAAGCACGCACAATCAATACCGTTTTCCCCTGCAGTTAATGTTTCTTTCAAAGATATCCCCGATAGGTGGAATGAAATTAACATTACGAGCAGTGTAATCTGTGATGCCCTGTGAGCTGTCTTCTAGCAGCCTAACTTCTTGACATTTCCGCAGCCAGCCGAGTCTAAGAACTCCTCAAAAGAAACCCAATAAAGCAGGGAGCAGATGCCTGGTGCCTACTTTTTCAGACTGCAACAATCCTGTCTTTCATGCTGCTGCTATCTAAAGAGTATTTGAACATTGCCATGGTTAATTTCACACAGTATTGTGTTAGTAAGAATGTATGTTTCTAGTACATCTTTAATTTGTGCTGTACCAACTTAAAATGGATCTTACATTGAATCAACATGATCCAATTTATCCTAACAAATTCCCATCAAAGTTTTTCTCTATTTAACTAGGAAATAATTTGGTAAAATTTGATGGTGCTCTCTATCAAAAATGAATCAATCTATGTATATTCTTTTCAGAATAATAATCAGTCACAACAGATTCAAAAACCTTACCCGGATAACAGAGAGGGCTAAACAAACATAAAGCAGGTATAGAGTATGTATCCTCCATAGGCATGTAGCTATGGTTCCCATGCTTCAGTGGTTTCGGTGCATAGCACATAATTAAAACACAGTTTAAAAAAAAACACACACACAAAAAAATTAATAAAAAAAACCCACATCCTTATCACAGACTTTTTAACTGTAAAATCTGTGTGATGTCGCTATTCAAGAGCTAGAGGTTGTTATCTATGATCAAACCAAATGGCACAGTGTTTTTCTCCCTTGTACTACAAAACAAGATGACTTCGCAGATTCCTGTGAACTAGCTTCATGTGACCGTTGTGGTTCATTCTCTGAGGTATTGCATAAAAAACAAGAGGAGACCTTAGTTACACTGAGAAGATTTTTTTTCTATTTCAAGTTAAAGCAAGTTCCTTTTACAGATTACTAAGATTTGAGAGGAAAATTATACACGTGTGCCATCCACAGGGATGGGAATCAAGAACCAGTTCCAAACTGTCCACACCATCGGAATCATATGCCTCTGAACTTAAAAATTTGTTTTATCGATGACGGTACGTTTTCCAGTTCAGACAGTTGCATGCTGCAAAACAAAAACGTCACACTCATGTGTCTACGCTGCTGGAAACTTGCAAGATGAATTTTTGCAGCTCTAATTTTGCCGCAGGAGTAATGGAGGAGAGGAAGAAACAGTCCAAAGAAAGATGATGACAGTGCTAGTTGTAACGCAACGTTTCCCATACACAGGTTCTATTTGAGCAGCCCGCCCAGGTAGACTAAGACCTGCCCAGGTATGGAATATTAAATCATTCAAAAAGCATAAGTTGAAAGTAGGGTTTTGTATCTGTAACCATAGTTTTGTAAATTGTACATTTAAGTTTGTATTTGTAAGTTTAGTTTCGTAGACTTGTAAAATTTGTTTTCTGCCTGCAAACTCGTTTCGCAAGTGCAGGGGAGAGAGAGAAAAAAAAAAAAAAAAAACCTAGGCACATTTGCGTGCGCATGCTCAGACTTTTGACAGGTTTACTGCGTGGTTAGTTTTTATATCCAGGGTGCCGCAAAAGAAACTGGCTACCCGCTAGAGAGAGAGGGCGGGATCTCCAGCTTCTGACCAATCGGTGCCTTGGAATGCTGAAACATCTTTCTATGCAACATGGGCTTAAATCCCTGGAATGCCATGTATTTGACACTTTATGCATGAGTACCACTTATCCTTTACTAGAGGATACATTAACATTAGTGCCACACAAGCAGGCTTAGCAGATTTTTTCTTTGACTAAGAAAACCTAGAGGAAAACGACAGCTGTACAAATACTCTCTTATTTCATCCATTTTAGATGGTGACAGAGAGGCTGTTGTTACAGCTAGCTCTGGGGCTGCAGCCTGTGTTCAGACTCAGAGATAATAAAACAGTTGCGTTGATGCTGGAAACCTGTGTAGGCCTACTTTTTCCTCCCCAACACAGAAAAGTGATCAGGAATTGTTAAAAGAATCAATAAAGAATCAGACTGTTAAGCAGAATCGATAATGGCATTGGTATCAACAAAATCTTATCACTTCCCATCCTTAACCATGCAGCATGACAGAATAAATACTGCTGCTTAGCTGGAATTTGGGGAATTCAGCTCTAATTTTCCAGAAATAAAACCCAGAATGGGACCCTATGAAAACCCTACAGAACACATTTCTGTGCACTAGTAAATATTCATTAGTGTCCAGTTGGCAGAAACAGAGGGCCTATTCTGCTCAGGACTTAGTATAGCCACTGTATGAGGGGGAAAAGATGGAAAGACGTCTTCACTTCAGTCTCTGGAGCATTTATTTTTCCTGATGGCCACATCGAGAGCAGAGTTTGTCAAAGACATGATCAACTGATCAGTGTTTGACCAGCAAATATTGATTTTTGTTTGCCAAAGATCAACTAATTAATCGTGGGTCATGAAATGAAGGAGTCAGTGGCCAGATAGATGGTGATGATCAAAGCTAGACTTAGATAAAGCCAAATTAACTCATAACATATTCCTAGAAAATCTGGCGTATGCAAACAAGTAGGGTAGGTCAATTCGGTGATACAGACCTCGAAACCACAGAGATATGACAACTGGTAGACTGACCAACCAATCCAACTTCTTCTCTCCTAATATGCTTCCAATACTTCCTCTCACGGTATCTAGTTAATTAATGTGAAAAGTACTTTAATTTGTCAGACAGACAACAGACATTCATCTTGGATATTTAATCTAATGAGAGTTTCTTAAATGAATTTCCAGAAAATTCACATATTCCAATTTATGCTGATGGTGTTATACAAAATGGCATTTACCATGACAGAATCTTCTAACGTATAATGCCCACATCTGCAAAAAAACGAGCAGACGTGACAAAATGTGTAACAAATTTGCTCCACATAGATTTTTCCTTCTACTTCACCTGATCTGTTATGATAATGTGTATTTTGAGAAATTAATAATTATTCCCTGTTTGAATATGACTGGCTACTAGAGCTTATATATGGTATTACTATTTTCCATATGACCTTGATTGGCTTGACAGTGGGCATGTCATTCAGCCATGAACACATTTCAGATGGCTATTATAGTGCTAGACTGACACTGTGTGAGTGGCTGTCTTTCATGATTTGTTGGGAGGGGACCCATTGCAAGAAACACTGACAAGCCCACTCCTAACAGCACACATTACTCATTAGTGATAATCAGAATAATAATAATAATCATCATCATCAATACATGGCTCCAGTAATTTTGGTAAGTCTGAGTGATAATTTGGACTCACCTTGAAATACAGACACAATATCTTAAATATTCAGCATTACAATGTCAATAGACTGTAGTGGGCCTGTATTTTCAGAAGTCAGGATAATAACTAACAAACCATTGACTAAAATGGTATGTTAAATATGAATACATGACTACTAGGGTTACCATTTCCCTCAGGAATGCTTGTGGTGAACCTTACACTGATCTGACTGAGAAAAATATACAAAAACGTTTTCAAGGACATAATATCCAACACATACTGTATTTTGTTGGCAATGCAGATTAGCAGCTTCCCCGTGTCAGCCAACATTATAATTCTGCTCAGTATGGCTCCAATTGTAATCAACAGAGCTCTTCCCCTCGCTGTAGACTCCGATTTGATGCCAATTATTACCATCACTACTGTCTTAAAATGGTGCCCCATCATGTTTCCTCATCCTTACTGCAGCATCCAGGCACAGGCAGACACATCCCCAAACCACGGCCGTGCTCTCTGAACACGGAGGCATATTAACATCGCCGGCCACCCTAAACGCCACGTTATAAGCATCATGGCAATATCACACCATTAGTCACCGCACAAAAGCTGCCAATACATTGCTACTCACGGCCGCGCTTTATATGACGACGCTTTCTTTCTCCCCGAGACGGCTGAACACAGGAAGCAGCCCGGACTTGTTTCGGCTCGTCTTTTAGCGGTGGTGTCGCATTAACGTTGTGTGGAATGGAGGAACAGTGCGTGTGTGCGGCAGCAGGCTGTGATTTCTCTCGCTGGCCATTTTGAAGTGCACAGAGACAGCGGGCGATCTGATGACACTGCGCTAACTCGCGGGGCTGTTTCTCGTAGCGTTACGGGCTCTCTCCCCAGTGGTTTCCACCGATCCACCGTCCAGCCGGCTAGAATCTGCATGCTCGACGTTACGTGTATGGTAGGCTGTTCATCTTTTGCGACGATAAAAGACGGATAATACTAATTTTGCCACAGCAAGCAAGCAAGCAAGCTAGCTAGCAGGCCAATCACGTCTGCATGGTATTTCACTGACGCCGTGCTTGGTTTTTGAAGGGATGAGCAACCATGTTGTTTCATGTTCTGCCACTGATGGTTACTGTAACGCTTATATCCTCAAACTTAAATCATCTGCCAAACGGAAGGGTGTCCAGCTTAGTTTACCCGCCAACGCTAAATTCGTTAACGTTTCACCGCCGTTAGATTAACACAGCGTTAGCTCGGTATGTCATGACTACTTTGAAGGGACCATCTTGTCAGAAACAACAGGCTTAAACTTGAGCTAACATTTCTGAGGCCCTCGACGCACTCAAAGCCGATAACAAGAGCGGCAATAAGGCAGTGGACAGCCAGGCAACTAGCCACCGGATATTGTTATTTACCGAACTCCTCGATCTTTACTGTCGCTTTTCAAAAACAGGTAGTTAGTGCACGCTGCCCCCTGGCTAAGCTAGTCTAGCTAACGTTAGCCTCCCTGTCAAGTTCGCTGCCCTCGCTATCTAATGAACTACTAATTCCCACTTTCCAAATAACATCATGCGCATCGCGTATTTCAGCGACACGGGGAAGGTTAGACTATCAATATACGCCAGTTACAGTTTTTGTTTACCTTCAGGGTGGGATATTCTTGGACTTTGAGAGCCATGGACAGCTGAGATGCTGTCTCTTGCACCGCCATCTTGGTTTTGTGGTTTTCTTGTGGTTGTTTGTGTTTTTTTTTTTTTTTTTTTTTTTTTCCCCCATCAACTCAAAACGGCCTTGGCGCTCACTACCGCCACCTGGTGGGACGGTGTCACCAGACAACGTGCAGGGTCAGGGATGCTTTATATCAGATTCCTCAGATGCGTTTCTTACCCGAAGGGGCTTACAATTTAGAATATTTGTTGATTAAAGTTGAGATACAACATGTTGTTTACATGACACAATTTCACCACAATATCCATTTAGCAGCTGCTTTTTTTTTGCTTTTCATTATTGATAAATTTGCTGATTATTAAAGAATGCCAACTATAATTTCCCAGAGTCGTCAGATGTTTTTTGTTTTTTGTTTTTTTGTCTGACCAACAGTCCAACAACGATATATGGCCAAAAAAAAGCATCGAATCTTCATATTTAAGATATTTGAACCAACAAAATAACAAAAATTACTATACATTTATCAAAACAGTGGCTGATTAATTTCCTCTTTTTTGACTCATTGATTAATCGACTAGTCGTTGCAGCTCTAGCTCTGGAGCTTTCAAACACATCACATGCGCTTCATGAGCACAAGGAGTTTGCCCGGTTGTCATGAAACTATAAATGTTCAATTCTCTGTCCCTCTGTCCACACTTGCTCATAATCTGAAAGATATTTAGCAGTTCTACCTGCATACCTATTTCAGTCCATAAATAATCTGGACTAAATGTGTAACTAAATCAAAGATGTAGTGAATGAACAACAACTTCCTCAGTTACTGTTCTTAATCCTGTTTTCTTGTATTCTGTAGGGTTACTGTATTTGAGCGTCCACTTCAAGAAGAGGTGAGTTTGAGCCTCATCGGTCACTCGTTACATTTACATTGAACTGTAATCTAACAAAATAAGATTCCTGTTATTCTAGTACAGCACCTCTGTTATATCCGCTGACTCTGAATCTGACTGAAACTACAGAATTCTTAGATTTCAGCCACCAATACCAAGCAGAATAGATGACAGCAGCGTGTAATGTAATCAAATCAAATCAGGAACGGAAGAGTTGATGTCATTATCAAGCAAAAATGCCAAAAGTTGAGTTTCAAACTTCTCAAATGTGAGGATTCGCTGCTTTTTTTCTCATATCATTGTAAACTGAATATTTTGGGGGTTTGGGACTGTTGGTCAGACAAAATAAGCAACTGAAAATGTAACACTGAGTCCTGGGAATTGTGATCACAATTCTTTATATATTTTTAATACTTCTGACATTTCAGAGGTAAAAATGTAGAAAAAATATCAATTGGATTGACTGGTAAGGAAAAAATAATGAGAAGCAAAATGTAAGAAATCAAACTTGTAGCGAGTGGGGAAAAAAGCCTGATGTTAGTGGGGATGAAGAAGTCAATCGTTAGTTTCAAGGAATCCTGAATTAATTATTATTTTCGCCCATGTGGAACCCAGTCCGGGGTATAGTTCAAGACAGCCTCTTGAAATAAAACCTCTGAATCCTATGATGGGAATAATATACCAATATTTCATCATCGCAATGTTTTATTCCACTGATGAGGAAATGAACTAATTTGAAAAAGAGAAACCATCCTGTTTCAGGTATCTTTTTCAATAACATGCAATTAGTGCACATACTGTGTTATTTCAAGTCTTTTTTAGGAACTGAAGATACAGATTACAGTCCATACGAATCCCCCCTACACCCGTTCCATATCATGGCCACATTTCTTTTCCTGTGTGAGTGAGAGAACCCTCCCCCCAGCCGCGGTGAGCATATTGCCATTGGCCGCTGTCCAGTGCCAAGCCGTGCTGATTGGCTGGCACACACTGTAATAGCTTACAATTGGCCCATTATCTGCTGCATGCCCCGCACCCCAACACCCCCCACACAGCTTTGGAACAAAGTGGAACAGTGGACACAGAGAGAGGAAGGTGATGCAAGGTTTGTGATGTATTTTTGGCCCCGTATCGAGTGCTTCCTGTGTGTAATTTGTGTGTAATTTGTGTGTAGTGTGTGTATGTGTTTGTGTGTGTGTGTGTGTGTTTGTGTGTATATGTGTATGTGTGTGTGTGTGTCTGTGTGTGTGTTCAAATGTGTGAATTTACGTGATAGTAGCGGCTGTGCTGCAGTTTGTTTCTACCCCGTGTTCAGGTTTGGAGGCGATAACTCTGTGCCAAGCCAAATAAGGGGGAAATGACTCTGTGTGTGTTTACTTACAGTATGAAGGCTTGCTTGTGTGTGAATTTATGAACATATGAATGTGTTTATTTTTGTTTGTGTGTGTACGGTGTGCGTAACAGGAGGCGTATTGTTTATTAATGAAGAACTTGGCAGAGGAATGGGTATCTCCGCCTCTTAAAAGATGGATTTCGCCCAGACCGGTTGCTGAATGCTGGTACAATTTATTGAATCTAGAAAGAAGCGATGGGTCTTTAATTCTCATGGACTTTGGCTCTTACCATCGATTTTCATCTCAAAGCATGATTTTATCCAAACGTCCAAGATCAAAAAGTTCTTTATAAATCCTTGCCGCGATGATTTTCTGTATCAGTCTCTTTAGAGTACTGATGCAGATTCTGCAGGCTTTGAAGTGAACCCCAGGTGGACAGGGCACTCCTGTTACGACCACCTTCATTAGCATACATCATCAAATAAAGATGTGAGGAGTTGTGAGCCAAAATCTGAAATTTAAACTGAACCATGGCTGCTCATTCGTTATTGGAAAACTTTGGCAACTGTACATTTAGACAGGAAAAAGTTTTCTTTTTTTTTAAGAGTTTTTGTTCCTCTCGACAAGAAGCTTTAAAAGTCACTCATTATGTAAGACAGGCCGATGCTTTCAAAAGTGGAGTTCATCTGAGATTCACACATCCAAGGTGCGCAAGATTAAACAAGCTTACACACCTCATTTAGAGCCAATTTGCAAGTACAGTAGAGCTGTGACGATCAGTACGAAAGAAAAGTAATCGGCAGCTATTTTGACGGTCGATTGTCATTTAAGTAAATGATAATCAAGCAAAAATGCCAAACATTGCTGCGTCTCAGATGTGAGGGTTTTCTGCTTTTCTTCGTCTTATGTGATGGGGAATTTCTCTCTTTGGGTTTCAGACTGTTGGGCAGACAAATCACATCTGAAGATGTCCCTTTGAAATTTAGAAGCTTGTGACAGGCATTTTTCACCATTTTCTGACATTTTATCGACCGAACCCCGAGAATCGAAAAACAGTCGTCAGGTTATTTGAAAATAAAATTAGTTGTTAATTGCAGCTGTTAAATAAACAATGGGAAAATATGTAATTATCTTGATGTAAAAAAAATTAAGAACACTTCACATACTGTAAACGAGACCCCCTGGAATATCACTGATATTGGATGTTTAAGTGTTTTTAAAAAAAGATTTCTCTTTTTCTCTGTTGGGATGAGACAGTGTCGATCTCTGCTGACCTTGATTTTTCCCATCTCGACCAGAGATTTACACTGCCAGCTCTCTAACTAAAAGCCAGCTTCTCTTACTTTGCGACCTTGTGCCATTACATTTTATTGAGGACATGAAGCAGTCAGTAAATTCTCAACATCTAACTTTTTATGTAATGATTCTTTCCCCGTTTTTTTTCCACACCCTCCTCTTATCCTTCGCCTCATTCTCGACCCTCTCCCTCCTACATTATACTGCTTTCTTGTGCTACCCCTTTTTTCTCGTTTTTCATCTACCCTTCCTCTCCCCCCTCACTATGCTTTTCCACCCACCTGCTCCTCCTTTCATCTCTCCCGCCGGTCCCACCTATTCTACCTCCTTCCTCCTCTACATGTGGGTTAGTTTCTCCAGTATCTGCTCTCTCCTCTGTTGTGGTGTCCACATTGTTCTGCAGCTCACTGTCAGTATGCATATATCCGAATTGTTGTCTGCGTATGTGTGTCTGCATCTGCACATTCGCATCTTGTGTGATTGGTACAGTTTGTAGCATGTTTGTAGTTACAGTTTGTGTTGTGTATTTGTGTGTGTGCATACATCCAAGTGTCTCATGCATCTTTTTGTGTGTGTGTGTGTGTGTGTGTGTGTGTGTGTGTTCATGCTTTGCCGCAGCTGCATGATTTTGTATGGTTTGTATCAGCATTGCGGCCTGTACCACAGTATGTCAGTGTGATTGTATATTTATCTCTCTGTGCACAAGCTTGTGTCCTTGTGCATTTGTAGGCATGTATCTTTGTAACTATGTGTCCAATGTGTGCGTGTGCGGGTGTGTCTGCGATAGCTCCGGGTCTAGCTGGCTGTCAGTCCTGATAAGGCCAGCGGTTGGGAGGCGTTAGTCGGGGCTGCTGCTCGCACGGCCTCCGCGTGGTGGATCTGCTGAGAAGGAGCTGAACCATTAGACACGCTGCAGTGACTACAGAGAGGGGGAGAAATCGGGCGGGATAGGAGACAGAAAGCAAGATGGGTAGATGGAAGAGCAGGAGGTAAAGAGAGAAAGGGGAGAGGGTGGGGAAAAAGCAGACAGAGCGGTGGTTTGGGAGAAAGGCAGATGGGGAGGGAGAGTGAAGAGAGACAGGGTGAGGAATGGAGAGGTAGAGGAGCTGCAGGAGAAGAAAAAGATAGAAAAAACAAAACAAAACAGTGGGTGTTGGGTGATAGGAGGAGGCGAGGAAAGGGTGTAACTGTTAATTTTCAAAAAATATACATGTGCATATCACTGCTTGGGTTACACACATTAAAGACTGAACAGTGCAATTAAATACCTCTCTGTCAACTTTTCTCATCCTTCACTTCTTCTCTCTTCCAAGTTTTATCCCATGAGCTGCATTAAATATTCCATCGATCACGACATGTTCCTCCCTTCTAAGGAGCATTTTCGTCTTTCTTCTCACTCCCCTCTATCTCTCTGTCTCCCCCTCTTTTTCTTTCCCCACGTGTAGCTAGAAAAATTCCGGATATCATCTCCCCGCACTGCCTTCTCCTGTTTCCGTCCTTATTTAGAAGCGCCGAATATGTTCCATGCTTCCTATATCTCCTGGGGAACATTTGCGTCTTGCGTGTGAGAGGTGGCTGGGGTTGAAGTTGCCATCGGCCTTGTCAACAAGATAAATGCGTCTCTAGCTTCTCTCGGTCGACTCCGGGGTTGTCAGTTTGAATTTGGTGTGAGAACCACAACTGGACTTGCACACCTCAACAAGGTCTTGGTATACATGCAACTGGCATTGATATGTTTAATGCTTTAAGACACGGACCTCATAGCAATACCTCCCATGTGTGGGATGATGACAAGTACTGTATGGTGTCATAGAGATATCTGTCAATTAGCAAATTAATCAGTTTAGTGACTGAAGTGGCATAATTTGTTGAGGTTACGCTATCATGGTTATTATGGCACAAGATTAGGCAGCTGAAACGTTTCTTCTAATAGCGAGCGGCTGATACTCTTGGTAATGTGGAGCAAAATTTGATGCATCGCCCCCTCACATAGCTTCTCAATCCCATAGCAAGCTATTAAAGTAGCCGCTGTGATTTGAACATGATTTATGCTCCGGTGCAACATCAGAAACAGATTTGATTGGACTCTCTGTAGCGTTGAGGTGAAGAAAGAGGGGGAAGGTGACATGTTTTTTTTAAGCCTGGATCCCAGGGACAGGCTCAAGTTTGTTAGGAGCAGCTGCCGCTTTCAGCTGCAGTTTTAAAGGTGACTTCATATCATGGGTTTCTGCCCATTCCCCGCTCCACTGCTGCAACAGGTACAGATTTGAAACTTCCCCCTTTTGCCACTGCTCAGCGCGGCTACGTGAACTGGGTGAATTGGGCACTTCACGGTTATATTAGTTTTTACTGTTAACTCCTTGTTTTGACCAAAGATTGAGTCATGTCTCCTCCCACCGTGACTCCTGCTTTTGGCATGGACATCACTGAATGAACAAACCTAGAGTCACGGGGATCAGCGGTGTCTGTGGTAGTAGTGGTATTCGCCTGCAGCAATCTAGGCGGCAGCCACAAAACATGCCAAATGCAACGTTGCTCGGACTCTTACACTACATGTACCCTTTCCTTTGATTATGCATAATTCCCATCAGAGCTCTCTGCTCTCGGGCTCAGTGCCTCCACGGTAAGAGTGAGGCAAGAGATGTTTATGAACCTAAGGGCTGGAGAGGAGACGCTCCAAAATTTGAGTTGGATTATTTTCCAAAGAGAAAAAAAAAAAAGGCCCAGAGCTGTGCTTTGTAAAAGGCTGCCAGAAATCCTGTGCATGACCCTGCTCCACTTTCATATTAAAGCAAAAAAACAAGGAGCACATTGCTCATTTTCAAACTAAATCAGTTTCATAATTCTGTGAAGAATGAAGCCAGTAGTGGATGACAGGAAAGATTTGGGGGGGGGGTTGTAATGTGACAAAGGTTATGAGTTATGAGTCAGCCTACTGATAGTGTTGAAAACAACAGTTTCCCTAACCCTCCGCCTCTTTTTGGATTTGAACAACTCGCCCACTAGCTGTCTGTGACATTTACCAATAGTGAGGATGTGATGTAACCATCATTGCTGTTAAACTAGGCTAGGCCCTGGCAGTTCGAGGGGCATCTGAGGCTGCTTATATCACTGTAGTTATCAAGTGGCTGTAAGTGCAGATGAGAGTGACTGTAACATCACCCCTGCTGGAACAGGAAAAGTCTCAGAAGGTAAACAGGCGTTTACCGGACCAAAGCGCAGAAATGGAAAGTTTAAGAGCGTACTGCAGCACGTGAGGAAAAAGTATCTGATTAAAACCACAATCTGATGCTAGCCACACTTATATGCACATCAACCGTACAATTATACAACCCTACATCAATACGCGAATATCTTATATTTTTATTGGAAGTAAGGATCAGAAAAATTCATCTGAGCTCTCAAACCACACAGATAAATTAGCACCTGTTGCAAAGTACAGAGACAAAATGACACTATAATACGCAAACTTAATTAATTTGACCTCTTTTAATGAGCCTGTGTGAAGGTGTGGTACAGCAAAAAAACAAAACTCTTATTGAATCATGGAATCATAGAGATGGAATATTTAGACTCCCGCCATCCTCAGGGTTTGGGAAATAGCCACGATACTGTGAACATGTTAAGAAATCAGCATAATATACTCTTTGAAAGCTGCCACATCTTTTACCAGATAAGACATATCAAGGACTCCACGCTGTTTGTCGCACCAATAATAACCAGCATATTCAACTACAGTTCTGTCCAGTTCTGTAACAATGATAATATTATTAAAGATTACATTTATCGCACACTTTTTATTGTTTTTATAATTACAAAGCGCTACAAAGAGTTGCATTTGAACAACAATCTTGAGTAATGTTCAGAAGCACATTTTACTCAAGTTACTTTTAAATCAGATGTGACGCCATTTACCCATCTAAATGGTAAAAAAAAAAAAATGTAATACAGCCATACTCATACTTGCCATGTGCCAAGTGTGTGAAAAGGAAGTACAAATACAGCTGATTCACGTTTATGAATCAGCTGTATTTGTACTTCATTATGTAGATTATTTATGGCTTTTTTTAAAGTACAATCTATTATTTCGTACTGTCTAAGTGGGTTTTAATGGTCATTAGAAATTGAAATAACTTCTTTATTTGCAAGTTTGAATGCTCTGAAAGAAGGCCTACACACTTGGATCTCAGATTGGAATTTTTTACGAGAGCAAAAGTAAACTTAATATATATAGTTAATATTAAAAGAGCCAAACCAGTAACTAAGTTCAGTCTTTGAAACTCTTTTGCAGGGTTTGTCATTATTTATTAAAATCACACACTGATTATATTGTCACGAAAAGTTCGTGCTTATTCAAATTTCGTTTTATGATCATTGTAACTGTTATGCAGATATTAGATGGAACAAGTTTTTTCTCACCTGCTACAGCCGTGTTATTGCATAAGTCTTCTTTCTTTTCTTCTTTTTTCCTCCCTTTCGTCTTTCAGGAAACAAAAGATGAATTTTGGCCGGTGTTAGCTCCTCCCCATTCCTGCTCTCTCACTCTCACACTCTCGAACACACACACAAGTACATACTCTCTCTTCCCCTCCTGCTCCCCTTAATGCAGCAGTGCTTGCATTTGGCGTGTGTGCATGTTCTATTTTTTTTTTTCTCCCCCTTTTTTTTTTTTTTTTTTTTTTTTTTTTGGGTGACTGAGACAGAGGGAGAGATGGAAAAACAGAGAGATTTTGCTGTGATAGAAAGTGAGAAAGGGAGGGGAGGGAGGTAGCTAGAGACGGCAGGGAGGGAGGGAGGGAAGGAAGGAGGGCGGGAGGGGTAAGACAGATAGAGAGAGCGGGCAAGCGTAGGGGACGGAAGGGAGGGGAGAGAGAGCGAGAGAGAAAAGAGGGGGAGCACATGTGTATGCTTGTCACTAAGGGGCTGGGAGAAGGACTAAGGGAAGCGAGGTAGCTGGCCACAACCGCCATATGCTGACTGGATTCCTGTTCATGTCTGCTGTGTGAAGGCTGTAGGTTTCTGTTGTGTGCTGGCCGGCTGGGGAACGCACCATGGGAAGCTCACATCTCCTCAACAAAGGCATGCCTCTAGGTAAACAACTAGCACTCTGCTTTTATGTGGGGAACTGTGTGTGGGTTTGTGTGCGTGCGTGCGCGTGTCTGTGTGTGTCTGCATGTGCGTGTGCCAATATTTGTGAACTCAGTGTACATTATTCTGCCTTCCTCCTCCCCTCCCCCTTCTCTCTCTTCCTCTCCCTTTTCTGTCTCCTCCTCCTCCTTCTTCTCTTCTTAATTCTCTCACTCTATTATCTTTTTTTAATCGCTCAGCCTCTCACTCACCAAACAAGAATGGTTAGCCTTTTCTCTATAGCGCTGTGTGTGTGTGTGTGTGTGTGTGTGTGTGTGTGTGTGTGTGTGTGTGTGAAGAGGAAAATCTCTGCTATTGAAGGCTGCTTGAACACCTCCATTTGTGGCGACAGAAATAGATCTCTCTCTCCTTCGAGGGCTAGCAAGGACATGACACATATTTCCCTTTCATTGTGCTTCTTTTTACGGAGAGCGGTTGCCTTCACTGAAGCGCACACAAACCCACACACACACACGCACAAATCACAGGCATGCACGCGCACACATACTCACACATGTATAGGGAACTCAGCTGACAAAAATATTGAAGTGTACGCATGCACGCACACGGCTAGATTCACACACAGGTGACAGATGCACTTTCTGAAAAGGTCTCGAAAAGACTATTCTAGAAAATGGGACCAAGGTAGGGCTGCTAAGGAATAAGACGGGGGTGTCGGTTGGGGTGGGGTGGGGTGTAGCAGGATGAGGAGGCTTGAGCATAATTGATCATCCACCCTAAAGCAGAATCATCGTATCTGTGGTCGCCTGAATCTGGATTTCTGAAGCAGTTTCTCCCTAAAGAAAACAGAGATTGTAATCTGTGATGTCATCAACAGGCTGCGGGCTGTGTCTCTTGACGACATCAAATATTGAAGTTGCAGCTCTGACCCCCCCCCCCCTTTTTTTTTCTTCTTCTTTTGGGAGAGATCTTCTCCATATCTGGCCCAACTATGCCCCAACAGTCCCAGAGTCCAAGGTCACAGGAATAATGACTGTGATTTACGGCTCAGGGAGGTTTGCCCTTTTGAGATGCTCAAGCACAAATCACCGGCAGTCAATAATTGTGACGCTGATCTGATCGTGGGATCTGTTTTGGCACACAGTGGGGATTGGTGAACCTTTAGGGCCCGTCTGTCATCCCTGGTGATAGATGATAGATGTTTTGATTCATGTTTCGAAAGGCAGGGGTTTTCTGAACTGCGAATCGTGTCTGATCTGATTTATAAAGAACTCGATCGGCCACACACACGTCAGTCACTTCCTACATCCCGTGTGAAGTCAGATTTTCTGGATAAGAGACTGAAGTGTAATCTTATTGTTGAATTGGCTACTTTGACAGGTGCATTTGATTTTACTGAATGATTTTTACAAGCTGTTTAAAAGATGAGGAATAACAGCTCAGGCAGTTTCCCACAAGAAGGTTAGGTCGCCTTATTATGTCCAAGGATAACATCAAGGAAAAGGGCTCACGTTGTGTCACTTGGGTTGTGCTTTTGATTACTATTAGATTAAAAGTCTTGAAACAAACCTGCGCAGCGACATGAAAAGAAAAAACTTGTTTTAATGGATTAACTGTTAAAAAATAAAACTTTTCATATGCTTCACAAATCCAAAACACTACAGACCAGTTTTGGGAATGTTAGACATTCCAGTTTTAATACATTTGCATCTACTGAGGTAGATGCAAATGTATACCATACTGAATTATTATATTGCCTAATTGCTTTCACATTTTAAATTGAACTAAAACACCATCACAGATGAGCATTTTGAGTTGAGAATTTGATTAAAACAACCCGACAAGTCGAAAAAACTAGACACCCATGCAGGTATAATTGACAGCACTTAGAAGTCTATAAAGCCTTAAGTGCTCAGCGAAGAGACTGTATTTAGCCACAGCCGTTGAAAGGCTATGTCTATTATGTCTAATGCATATAAGAAAATGCCTGAGCTAAAAAGGGAAGCAAGGCTGGGCATTTCAAGACATGACATATGCAGTGAAGGTTAGCCAATATCATACTTGCTAGTTACATTTAACTACATGGAAGCAGCTTGTACAGTTTATTAAGAGATGCTGTTCAAGAAGGGAAATGTAACCGAGAGACATGACAGGCTAGACAGGTGGCGAAATAACAGTGCCATCAGGTGCAGGAAAAATAACAGGCCTGAAATGTAACCGAGCCCTTAATGAAAAGCAGCCACTCCTCAGAAACATGTATCGTTGTTATTCATTTCTACGTCAGCGGGGTCAGGTGAGTCTGTTTAGAGTAAGACCTGCGGCTGAGACAGCTCACTGGGCTGGTAGCCATGTAGCGGGAACTCAGACACAGCAGCCTGCACACTGGCACGGTTCTGCCACTGGTGCCATCACACGCACATTTACATTCATTGTCTGCACTAGAAGGCTTGTACTGCAATATTGATTAGGGGGCAAATGCCCAGCAACTTCGGTCGTCTCACTGTTTAAAATGGGTTCCCTTGATTTTTTTTCATCAAAGATCTGAAAAAGTGGAAATGTGGTCGGCTAAATGAGCATAGAGGTCTGCTACTGATGGACTCTAGATCTACTGTGGTCATTATAATTGAGTATAAAATAAATCTAGGCATACTAAATACTCTCCGCTAGATATTATGAGGCAGTAACAATAATTAACAGGCATATACTGACTAGCGGAGCAACTCTAATAATCAGGAAATCTGTGAAATGAAGCAATTTTTAATTTTGCCGAGACCCCCTGTGGGTCCCTGGACACCAGTTTGGGAACCCTTAATCTAAATACAATAAATGTCTCATAGCCTTAATTATCCATTAATGGGGCACATTAACTCCAGAGTATCCAGATTGACCCCAATCCAATTGAAATTTCAAAGTGATTGTGACTTTCTTCCGCATATTAACAGTTAATCCAATATAACAAGCCGACACCCGTACAATAATCCAGTCACGGCCTGCATTTAAATGTAGTATTTCCTGTAGTGCAAGTATTGTACAAGGCAGTAGTTAACCTTTTTGGTTCGTGGCAGCTTACAAATCAGCATTGTCCATTGATGACAACCCTCACACTGGATATTTACGGTGGTGAAGAGCTATTTTCCTCTTTTCAGGTTGTTATATTTACTTTATTCTCAGAGGCCTACGGGTTGAAAATAATTTATTATCTCGCATTTTAAAAAAACTGCTATAAAATGTAATGAAATAAATATATTATTAATGGAAAAATGGGTTTTCTGACCCCAAATTAATATGCAATGATCGAAATTCTTTCTCTGGTCTCCGCTTCCGTGCAGGGGTGTGTGCGGGGCTGCTGTAGTGGCTAACTGCTGTATAGCTTTATTGATCTATTGATCGAAACCTAGGCAGTAGTTACTGTAAAGCTGAAATTTGTGCTCTCAAACCATAACTGATTTCCATGCTCCTTCTATCTGTACATAAAAGCAAGTATAACTGCTATAGAATTGAGAGATGAGTAAGTAAGCACAGGTTGTCAGCCCTGCTCTGAAACTAAGATTTGCATCTTCAAACTATGACTATGAATTGGTTGCCACAACTAGGCGGCTGCTAAACGTTGTATCTCCCTTGTCGGTTTTGCTGCTGGTGTCTAAGTAATGGGGAAAAAAAGCTGACAAACCTGAACTGGCTTGCTGATACAGTACTTGCAAATTAAGACCTTGTATTTCTTTGTGTGTGTGTGTGTGTGTGTGTGTGTGTGTGTGTGTGTGTGTGTGTGTGTGTGTGTGTGTGTGTGTTTGTGTACGAGTCAGTGTGTGTGAGAGAGGGAGAAACAGAAGACCTGCAGAGGGATAATTTGTATGTGTAAGCACTTGTATGTATCATATATCACTTGTGTAAGAGTTATGTCAACCGGCATGGATTGTTGTGCTGAGTATGCACCTGTATTTCTGTATATGTGGGTGAGGCAGGATGTGAGTGTTTGTGTGTGCCTGTGGGTGTGTATGTGTGCGAAGCAGAGAGGACTGGTGGTGAGGGATACGTATGTCTGTCTTCTTGACTTCCCTCCCCAGGAACTCAAGTGTGCCTAGGAAGAGATAGAAGACAAAAAAACAAAGAAAAAAAAAGACTGCAGACACGTCAGGCTGCCTGGACACTTCACATTCAGCCGTTTTTTTAAGCAGACAAACGCAGTGAGGATATAAAAAGTGCCTTTTCTCATTCTTAGAGAGATGGACGGGACAGGAGAAAAAAAGGAAATGGCAGGGGCGATAAAGAAAGCCCGGGGAAATGCGACTGAAATGAGAGATCGAGATCTGAAAATGAGGCAACATGAGATGAAGGGATGGTGAGATCGAGACTGAGGGGGTGAAAGACAGGTATAGGGGCTTTTTAACCACATCATGTTGCTGCATGCCACAGGAGCCGGTAACATTATAAATCAACCGTGCCGTGGCTCGATGGTTGGTTCCTTTAGTTGCAGGCGGCTGACTGATCACAGGTGCCGACAGCAACGCTCTCTTCTCTCTCTCGCACAGTGCAAAATACAAACACTGTAGCCGAAATGTAAATTTGTCATCTTGCCAGGGTTCATTTTCAGTTCAGTCGGAAAGGGACTGAAAAGAGAATTAATTCAGGAAGTCTGACCTTAATTCAGAACTGAAAAACCAAAAAAAAAAAAAAAAAACATTTAACAGCACAGCTGCTAGCTGGGTGGGAATCTCTGGCAGTAACTGAAAATGTTTTCGTAAAGGGGTGTGTTTGTGAACTGCAGTTTGAAAAGACTGAAATGAAGGACAATGGACGCTTGTTTTTATCCTAATATAGGCCTATGAGCTATGGCTGTGAAATTCAGAGGTGTTCATGGGCGTTATATTCAACACGACAAACGATATACGTAGAGCTGCAACTATTATTTGCACGATTGATTAATCATCTAAATTGTTTTCTCAATTTGGTGAGAAATCATTTGGTCTATAAAAAGTCAGAGAATAGAAGAAAAATAATAGTAAAAACAGACTACAATTTCCTAGAGTCTAAGATGACGTCTTCAGATATCTTGTTTTGTCCAACCAACAGTCCAAAGGTATTCCGAGTACAATGATATAAAACGGAGAAACAAAAATTCTCACATTTTAGAAGCTGAAACTAGCAAATGCTTGACATTTTTGCTGGACAACTGACTTAAACAATATACCGATTATAAAGACTGTTGCAGATTAATTTCCTTTGCATTGACTAATGGATCTGTCATTTTAGCTCTATTTTCATCACTAATTAATCAGCTGAATGTTTTCCTGATTAGTCAAAAAATATTTTTATGTAGAGAATGGCTGCAAATAAATGAAAAATGTCGCTCAAAAAGTGCAAGGTGATGTCTTCATTAAAAAGGACATACAAAACAACTAATTATAAAATGAGTTGCAGACCGTCAGCTCATTGGTGAAATGACTTATCATTTCAGCTTTCAGATTTACGTACCAAGCATGTTTTATAGTTTGTTACAACAAACCCACAGATGCTCGGAAAATGAAATCCCCTTGTTATGAGTGTGTGGTGACACACTGCTGTTTTCATTCTTTCGCGTCAGTCAGAACCAGAGACTTAAAGCTGGTTTTTGGCAGCTCACTATCTATCGAGGCTGGCAGACTTCCCGGTGACCCGCACATTTAAAACAAATGAAAATCGGTGATCTTTGACACTGTCTCTGTTGACCGACAGTCTGAAAACATTGTCTCCTTCCTCAGCGACAAAAAAACAGCTGTTCTCGTTAGCTGGTCAGTGACAGCTGGATACGGGCAGGCTGCAGGGCTTTCCCACTGGCTCTCATGCTGCAGTCCCAGCAGTCACTGGCAGACGCTTTTTCCATCTCTAAATGTCAGTCAAACGGCGTCAGGCGTCATTTTGGTGTGATTGCAGATTTTTCCACGACACAATTTTCATATCGGGGGACGTCACTTGGTGTGCCAGGCCCTTAAGCATGAACTGTGCAGGCACAGACGTTACCCTGCAGATTGTTCCTTGTTTTTATAAAACAATTATCACCAACAAAACTTTCTTTTCTTCCAATTCTGCTATTGGCTTTGGTCGCAGACCACTACTACCGCATTGCTGCGTTGCCTCAAAATGTTTACCAAATACAGTAGTGAATCTGAATCAAAGCATAGTTGCAGAGAAACCCTGGGTAGATGGCAGGACCAGAGCTGGAGCTGTGGCCCTGTTGGCTGTGCACAGTCCTGTATGCACTGTGAAAGCTCCCAGCGGTCACCCAACCCCGGGGCTATGGGGGGTAGAGAGAGAGAGAGAGAGAGAGAGAGAGTGTGTGTGTGTGTGTGTGTACTGGAGTATTGAATATAATGAGAAAGGGTGAGTAGAGATGGGAGAGATGGATGAGCTTTAGAGTTTAGGAATTGAGCAGAGGGAGCTGAAAGTCTGGGCAATTATTTAATATAATGAAGAATTTAATGACTGTTTAATGTGACAGGAAAGTGAGAAAATGCATTAAATAAAAGAGACCAGGAGATAACGGCCATTTGAGTTTGTACTATTTAGGAATTCAAAAAGAGCGGTTTAATATTTACAATGCCGAGCTTAGGTTACTGTGAGCGGGAGAGACAGAGAGAGAGAGAGACGGAGAGAGTAGACAGGTGTTTTATCATATAGTACAATACTACTCAGCAGTCAGTGGTGCTGGTCCTTCCAAGGTCATGCTTGGTGCTGGAATGAGAGCTATTTCCTCCCTCACTCTGACCAAGTGTGAGCTGGAGAAATGTCTGGAATCTCTGCAACTTTCCAAAAAACGCCACTGCGCTGCACAACTGGCTAGACTGACCAGATGTCAGGATTTTGTTCAAGTGAACACCATGTTTAATGTTGGTTAAATACACACCCCATCTCCCGAATCCCACTCTGTTCCTAAGTCTTTCAGCTCAAATTAAATCTTCTAAAAGATGAGCCTATAGGCCAAAAAACTGGACAGTGCAGCACCTACAGGCCAGTGTGCTACTTATAATTACATCTGAGTTACAATGGGGGCTGTGTTAAAGCCTCACAGTACTTTTTGTTCTCGTTGAATTCCAATTTCTCAGCTATGCACCATTGACTTTGTATTGATGTGTAAGTGCAATGGCCTCTAGGCAAATCCTATTACGGAAAGCTAATGTTTTACCAGGCCACATAAGGCATTTTGAGCAGGATTTGAGTTTCACCTTATTGGTCTTACTGTGCTGTGGGGCTGCTTCATTAGATCAGGTTTCATGCTGTAATCTGACGAGGGAGATAAGAAGACAACAAAGAAATCGAGTGATGGATTCTATCTTTGCGGCAGTGCCGGTTTTTGAGTGTTGAAAAATGAGACAAGTTGTCAGCACTACAACATGTTGTAAGGAAGATCAGGGCGGAAACCAGGATTTCAGACATTTAGCTGACACTGTAAAGCTGGAACTGTAGGTGCCAAAAGCAGCGTCAAATTCCTGATGCTAATTGTGCGCACTAATTCCACGGTTACAGTGACATGGCTCTGTGTATACTTCCGCAATGCATTCCTGCTACGTGACACGTGCAGGAGAAAGTATATGCCTGCTAGTTTAAAAACATCTCACTACTATGTTGTTGTTGTTGTTTTTTTTTCAAATTAGCCTGGAGGTACTCTAAAAGTAGTTTATACAGTACATTACCTCAAATCTGAAGGATTGTTTCACAATATAACACAGACTGAATACAGACGCATGGTCTCTGTTCTCTAAATACAGATTCTAAATGCACTGCAGCACAGTGGAGCATGAACCAGAAATGCAAGTAATCACTGTATACATTATTGCCCCATGCACACACACTGGCTCAGTCAACAACCAGAGAAACCCACTGAGAGGCTGTAGGGAAAAAAAACAAAAAACATCACCACAGTTTCAAGACTAAGCAGTATGTTTTTAGACAAGTATTTGCTTTCTGCAACAGTATTTCATATGAGACAGAGGAAGATCATCCATCTGCATTTGCCCAGGGAAGTTTATTGCATGTTTTTTTTTCAGTACCTCCCCAGCTTCTTATTCATATTATTCATACAGTTACACCTGTTCACAGTCCTCACCTTTGGGTCACTGAGCCGTTTCATTGGAGCAAATGGGAGGGGAAAAAACAAAAAAACAAGACAAAAAAACAGAGACTAGTAACCGGCCACTAGTAACCGGCCAAATGCAGATGTTGTGGTATCATGTCAGCGCATTTCCTGCACAGAAACAATGACTTTTAAAAGCTGACAGGTTATTAAAACATTTCTGCTAAACGTCAGGTTTAGCTGTTACTCCAAATGAAAGATGCAGTGGCGTCTCTCCCAACGTGCAACAGTTACACTAGAAGAAATCAACCAATTGCAGAAGAAGCCAATATAGCCATGCCTCCGACAACAGGAGCTTGTATTAGTGATGCAATCACGAGATATGTTGCATTTCCAAAAACGTTTTGGGGAGTTTAATAAACCAGGAAATCCCTTTGTATTTGTATCATTCTAACGGCTAAATCTAACATGTTCACACCTCTTTTCTCGAGCGTGTCAATAGGCATCCGGGGAAACGTGAACTCATTAACTGAAGTAGAAATATAAAGTAGATGAAGCACGATGAAGTACAAGAAAAATAAAAAGTCAATTAAAATGCTTCATTACAAAAACACAACTGGAAAGCCCTAAAAATCTGAGATTAATGATAAATACTGGTAGTGTAAGTATGATTCCAGCGGGGACTTTTCCTTTGATTTATTTTGTTTATGGGCTATTTAATGATAGCTCTTGAGGGAAAAGTGTTGCTCAGTATCACTGCCGAAATTTTCCAAACTAATTTGTGGGATCAGAGCTGCCAAACATCTGTCCACAAGTCTGATTCTCAGTGATACTTGGCATTCAAAATATTGTAGAGACCGTAGAATGCTGATTTTGAAATGCCTGGTTTTCAAGGATTCGGCTACTTTCTCATGATGATAGCCCATGCAGCTGGAAAACCGGCTGCATCTGGAGGTCTGGGTTGCAAAAAAAGTTTTAGGAGGAATACTTTGAGAGAAATGACAGAGGCAGCTGCTTATTTTAGATGTCAGCCTGTACATCTCAGCTGGGAAAGAGTCAGGAATGATTGATGGGTAGAGTCAGCATCAGCAGAAACAGGCATAACTCTGCCCCCGTTCGTCTGCAGCGTTTTAGAGGGCTGTCAAAACTTTACATGTCAAAGAGACCCAATTACACACACACCGTCTCAGATTTTCCTCTGAATCTACATCTGTCCGTCCGCCAGTATGTCTGTCAGTCATCTGAAATGATTAACCCTTCAGCTGCCCGTAAGGAGAGACACACCATAGAACCAGGAAGAGGGAACAGTAAAGGAAAACTAAGGAATGCAGCTCCCCCTCGACCACTGTTCTAGTTAAAGTTGAACAAAGGTCCACTAGTGGGGTCGTCTGGTGCATCTGCCTTGTTAAATGCTACTTATCCTGCTGTGAGGCCGGGCAGCACTCTCAGGGTAACGGCGTTGATCTGAAGAGATGATTTGATAAAACATCCAGTGGAAAGGTTGCAGGGGGGCTCACTCTTGCTCAGTTATCGACAGAGTTCAGTTTCTGGCTGTCTCCCACGACAGACCTCACCCCCTCATATGAACTACTGCACCTCCTTACCCGGCTGTCCACTGACTTTTATTATTTTCAGTGACATTTTGAAGGTCTTTGTTTAGGTTTTTGTGAAACATCCCATTTTGGTTGCGTATTTGTAAATTAACACCCAATTGCAACCACTATGTGCTTTGTAATTGAGTAATTGAGACATAATCTAGAGCTTCAGGCTGCCTGCTCAGTTGTTTTCTGGCCGAGGCTGCCCCATTTTTTCTGAGTAAGTTGCTCCCAAGAGTCGCTCTCAGTGGTCCACGGGGGCAAGCGCTTACATTCACCTCGCATATACAACAGCTCAATTAAAATGATGTGCACAGGATGAAATACAAAAGGATACTCCTAATTACCGTGATGTTTTCTACCTCCTGATTTTTAATTCGAAAGGGATGTTCTGAACGTCTGAGGGCATTTTTTTCCAAGGGCAATTATCACTTCTCTCTCAGGTCTGTGCTATTTTCTACAACCCTTGCGACAGAGCCTACCTCATCCATCTTCCCAATTACCGGCCGTTTCAAAGAGTCAGCAAACTTAATTAAAAGTCAGCAATAATTAATCTGAAACAATAACATTTTTAAAAGCAATAAGGAGAAAAACAGCTGTGAAACGTGACCTCTGTCAACAGGAATTAGCTCTGCAGCAGATAGACAGCTGCTCCAGGAACTGTTTTTTTTATCGCTTCCACGCTTAGTGTCACAGTTGTCATAGCAACTGCATCTGTGTGTGTGTGTGTGTGTGTTGTGGGGGGGGGGGGGGGGGGCATTATGGGATGCAGATGAAGCATGACCTCATCTGTGCCCAGGAGTAACTGCATATCTTCAGTTTAAGATTTCATAAGTGAGAAAAAACTGATATGTTTAAGACATACAAGGTCTAATAATATACAGCAAGGGGGTGAAAAGGACCTTCTTTCCAATAAAAGAGTCCTAATTTCTTTGGAGGTGATTGCAGCTGTGTAGGTGTTTCATCACAACAATAAAATATTATGCTAATTAATTGCATTTCTAGACATTTAATGACTATTTTCTTCATTACCACTTTTATTCTGCCCATCTGACACCTTTCTTTCTTTTGTTGTGTGTTTGTGTGTGTGTGTGTGTAGGTATCAGGCCACCCATAATGAACGGGCCCATGCACCCTCGCCCCCTGGTGGCGCTGCTGGATGGGCGTGACTGCACTGTGGAGATGCCCATCCTGAAAGACGTAGCAACCGTGGCCTTCTGTGATGCTCAGTCCACACAGGAGATCCACGAGAAGGTAACCACACTAAACTAGATAATGTACACACACTCTGTAGGATCCTATGTCGACCTGGGAATTTTAATGTTCCCACTGGACGTAAAATGATCCAGTGGAAACTTTAATTCATTGTCTGCAGCTGTTCTGTGTTCACCTGCCTCTGTGACCTTGCTCTTATCCGTACCCTAGTGACCATAACATCCTCCCTGCACTCAGACACGGGCCCTCATGCTCACCAAGCGCCTGTCCTGACAAACCTCAAGCCACACGTCAGACCTCTATTTATCCATTTTAATGTCACACTCTTACTGCTAATTTATTCAACATCTAGTATGTAGAAAAGTAACCATACGATGCTTAAATGAACAATCCACAGGTTTTCATGTAAACTGATACAAATACATTACACACATACGAATTTATCCATCATGTAAAATCCACACACCTCTCAGGTATATTTTAGGACAGCATGGACACCATAAACAGTTATGGTGGTTGTGCTCCTCCAGTCAAGCTCCATTTCAGTCAACAAATTTAGATTTTTTCCGGGCTTCAGTGACCGTAAGAGAAACGACACCCAGCAGAAAATTCTATTTCCGGCTTCAAAACATCTTGTGAGAAATCTGTGAGGCAACAGATGCTGCCATCCATGTTTTTCTACGTTGCTGCCTTGTTGATTGACAAGTGATTTCTGATTTGTTCACATCACATTGTTCCGACCGTCTTTAAGACCAGTGGGTCCGAAACGGCAGTCGGCCTACACGGCCCACAGCTCTGACTCAGAGTAGTTTCCGCAAACAGTGGCCAAGTGGCTGTTAAGCCACCATTGCTGGTAGCTACATCTAAATAAAATACATTTTTAACACCCATACATTATATTTAGCTAATTTAGAAGGAAAATATGCTGTTTTCTTTTATCTAACTTCACTATTGAACTTCTCAGAAAGCATACACAACACATAATACATAAAGTAGATAATTTAGGCAATTTCGATAATGCGACTACAAGGATACCAGTGGGGATAACCATTCTGGTTTTCCTGGTCTTTCCATTCTCACTACATTGCATGAATGCAGCATTAGCACTTGAGATACCAGAAAAGGAGGATCTGAAGTTGTCGTAGCCATATTGGCTGTGCATTTAGGATGCTTTGTAGTTAAAAGTAAACTAAAGCTTTATAGTTGCAAAAGGATAAAAAAGAACGGACGTAAAAACAAAGAACACGAGAGGCTAAAGAAAGACAATGAGTGAAGAGGCATTACGAAGAGCACAGAGAGCGCAGCCACTGGCACTATGGATTGTAAATGGGTTTGTGTGTCTGGCAGGGTTACGTCTCTTTCTGGGTGTCTGCCAGGCACACTCTCTCTGTGAGCGCGCTCAGTAGGCCACAGCGTGGGAGAAACAGATGGCTCTCCCTCGCTCACTATCTGTCTCACGCTCGCTCTCTCTCTCTCTCTCCCTGGCTCTCCAGTAAGCAGCCACCTCATTGTGTAATTAAAAGGGCTTCTTTATTGTAATTGAACCACATGTCATTTTCACCCTCTCCCACACACACGAAGAGGAGGGCTGGCAACATCAGAAAAAAGATTGTCAGATTAATTGAGAATCAATTAAAAGGTGACAGCTGACGCTGTGCTGGTTTTCACACGGAGCCATACACCGATCGGACACAACGTTAAAACCAGTTACTGGTTGTGATGTTGTGGCTGAGCGCTGTATATTCCTCTTCTATATGAAAAATATGGAATCATTTGCTTTTTGAGTCATAATATTTCATTTTCAAGTAAGACAATAAGCCGTCGTCCTGATTAGAAGCCGCCAAGAATCCCGTGAGAACGTGAATTCCGCTGATATTAGTCAGTTTCAATAGATATGGAGACACCTTATCTCATTTCCTGTGCTTATAAAAACTTAGTTTCCATGGTAATATTCAGGAAATGCCGTTATTCCACGCAGGCAGGAGTATTTAAAAACAGGATATGAGGATGATGCAAAAAGCACCTCCAGAAAAAGCCTTCATCGAGATTCTTTATGGAAACAGTGAAATGTGGCTGCTTTCCACAAAGAGACGCTCGACTTTTGCTAACTCCTAAACAAACACATAAAAACTTGGCCTTTAGTCTTGCTCCGTACAGTATGTAGTGTACATGTTCAGATGAAGCACTGCCCTGTTGTTCTGCAAATGGACACACTTCCATGCATGCATGGGTGTGTACAGACGGGGGCTTAAGTACGGCTGTACAGATTTTGACATTTCACATTAATACCGACATAACAGATATTTCTATCCCTCTATCATTTCACTAACCCTGTGTGTTGTGTGCGTGTCCAGGTGCTGAACGAAGCCGTAGGAGCTCTGATGTACCACACCATCACTCTGATGAGAGAAGACCTGGAGAAGTTCAAAGCGCTGCGTATCATCGTCCGCATCGGCAGCGGCTACGACAACATTGACATCAAATCTGCCGGGGAACTGGGTGAGGACACACACACGCACAGACGCACACACAAAAGAAGAGGGGCTGTATACTGGCAACACCCTGCTGCACTTTGCTGCTAACTTGTTCCCCTGTTAAAACCAAATTCATCACTCGCAAAGATTTTCTCCGTTGTAGCGATAATTGTAAGGAAAACAGTAGAAATCTAACCTTCACGTCACGAAGTCATCCACCAGGAATGCGCGCTTCCATGTACAGAATTTGACAGTTTGCCGCATTGTCTCGCTGCAAAAGCTGAGCCAAGTTTAACTCTGCTGCTGAACGACCCTGGTGTTTGTTTCACCAGCATTGATAGCAGTTACTTTATAAGGGTTTTTTATTGTGTCCTATTGATTCAAAAGTTAAAGAACTAGATTAACCAAATACAGATTTTGTAGTTAATAATCAGAACTATTTTAGGTGAGAAATTATCTTCTGTACAGTCATTTAAAAAAAAAAAATTTAGACATTTAATTGTTATGAATGATTGCCCCGCTTCCTATGTAAACGGAAAGCAGTTGCCGGTAGTTCACAACAAAAGGTTGTTTTTTTTCATAATTTTTTTTCCTAAATCATAAATTAAATTGTAATATTTAACACATTATTTTCAGTTACTTAATTACCAATATTACTTATACTCTAACTTTTTAAATAGTAATAGCTTCAGAGTAATATAATTTATCATAAGTGTTACAGGCATTATAAATTAAGAAACAAAATGAAAGGTTTAATGTCTATATTGCTCAGTCAGTCTCTTCCTAAAACTCCCTTTTATCGGATGGCCTTTTCTTTCATTGTAACTGTGTCTACATTCCTTTTTTGGTCTTATTCCTATTCCTCTTTGCATCTCTTTCTATGCCACTATTTTACTGTTAAATCTGTGGGGTACTTGTAACTTCTTGTCATCTTATTAATTTAGCATTTTTACAGTTTACTCTGTTTTACTGTTAGGCACTAACTCTGTTTAGAAAAGTGTTATATAGAGGAATTATTATTATTATTCTGCAAAAACATTTTCATTTCTCGCTTCCAATGGGTGCCGTAATATTTGACGAGTGAACTCATTAAGAATTTTTTAAAAGCCCATCTCTCTCCTGCAACAGCCGAAGCTTTGCTAACGTCACATATCTTCTTCCAAGAAGAGGCTCTGCATCTTTGAAAGTTGCCAGCGGTGTTTGTAGAGAAAACCTGCTGACATCGCACCTTCGGCCTGCACTTCTCCACAAAAATAGCTCGCGCCAAACTTCCTCTCTTTCCTCGGATGGCCCAAAAAAGCCATTACTAATCCTCATCTGCTCTCTGGTCCAACAGGCATTGCTGTATGTAATATGCCAGCAGCTTCAGTGGAGGAGACGGCGGACTCCACTCTGTGTCACATCCTCACCTTGTACCGACGCACCACCTGGCTTCACCAGGTTTGTAGCCTCGTGTGGCTGGTAAAAGGGAATGAAATGAACTGGATTGACATGAACTAATTTTAACTGTACTGGTTAGAGGTGTACGTTTGGTCATCACAATTTTAGTTTCGACAGTTACTAATAATTGTCTACTGACAAATCAGCAAAATTGAAACATTTCGTTTCCTTTAGAATGTTGCTGTATTTGAAAGACGTTGATGTAAGATGTAGAAGGTACAGTAAAATGATTTGTTCCTCAAATCAGTTATAATAAGCTGTAATTATTATTTAGACATATTTTAATCATGATCATAATATCTAAGAGGATTTAGACTCTGGTCATTAAGTGCAAGGTCCTGACATTATGCAATATACCTGGGTCACGTTAAACTACCATGTCTTTGTTGTCTGTGTCATTTTTGCATGTAATAATCAATTGATATTCACGGCAGGCTCTCCGGGAGGGCACGCGGGTTCAGAGCGTGGAGCAGATCCGAGAGGTGGCGTCGGGAGCGGCAA